>NC_079443.1:44985860-45100860 GCF_903798145.1 Danio aesculapii | reverse complement strand
TATTTAAAATATTGGTGGCATTAACAACAAATATCTAGAAATATATAAACAAATAAAAAAATTATACAGAAAAAAAACTTAAAATAATGGACAGACGGACGGATAGATAGACAGATAGAGACAGACGGACGGACGGACGGACGGACGGACGGACGGACAGACAGACAGACAGACAGACAGACAGACAGACAGATAGATAGATAGATAGATAGATAGATAGATAGATAGATAGATAGATAGATAGATAATATCTGCACTTATAAGGCACACTTTTAATAAATAGTCCGGTATTAAGATGGTATCTGCACTTATAACGCATATTTTTAATCAATATATTAGTCAGTATACACCGTCTGTATCATTCCAACACACTCTTACAGATTCAACTCGGACTCACAATATCAGAAAAGCATCAGCACACAACACATCATACAACAGATGAGCGACGAACAATTGACAACCAATGAAACAAAATCAATGCCCATCTTCAGCCTCACTGCTACATGTGATTAAGAGAAGAACCACCAGAGGGCTGTAAACATTTCTGACTGTAAATCTGACGCGATCAATCTCACATCACTTACAGAAAAAAACAAACCGTCGAGACCCGCGACCGGTGCTCTTTTGGGAGCGACCCTAAATAAACCCCTCATCTCACTTCACAACAGAAACATCCAGAAGCCCGAGCTGAGCACACAGGAGACCGAGTGACCCTTTGTGGATGCCAAAAATGACATAACAGTGTTAATGAATGTCATACCAGTGTGTTCGTGGAGCTGGAGAGGCTAAACGTCAGTGCTATGGTGGTCCAAGAAGACCCTCAGGGAACAGAAATATTCTCAGACAAGCGGGTTTTGATGGACAGCTACACAGGTCAGTCACACACAGATAACAAACGTTTACATACACCTCGCAGAATCGGCAAAATGTTAATTATTTGATCAAAACATTATTCAAATTTAATGTTGATGTTATTAAGTAGTTCTGACCTGAATAATATTTCACATAAAAGACGTTTACATATAGTAAAAACCACATTTATTTTGACAGGGACATAAACAACAATACTTTGACCTCCAAAGGAAATGTGTTTTGTGCCAGGCTTTAGCAAAGTCGCTATTTCCCGCCTGATGTCCATGGACAGAAGATCTTAAAACACTCATATTAAAAATAATAATAAATAAATAAATAAATAAATAAAAAGTTTCCTTTTAAAACATACTGTAACTACATTCTCACTCACATACAGAACACAAACATACTACCAAAATCAACATTTAATTAGAGTGCAATTTACAGATTCAAAAGTTTACATACACTTGATTCTTAATACTGTGTTGATACCTGAATGAAAAACAGCTGTTTGCGTGTGTGTGTGTGTGTAATGGTTCTTGTTCATGAGTCCCTTCTGAACAGTTATAATGCTTGCTGTACTTCAGAAAAATCTTTCAGGTCCCAAAATTCATTTTTCAGCAGTTTTGTGTATTTACCCTTACTGAAATGAATTTATATATATATATATATATATATATATATATATATATATATATATATATATATATATATATATATATATATATATATATATATATATACACACACTCAATGGCCACTTTATTAGGTGCACTTGTCCAACTGCTCAACGCAAATTTGTAATCAGCCAATCACATGGCAGTAACTCAATGCCTTTAGGCATGTAGACATGGTCAAGACGACCTGCTGCAGTTCAAACAGAGCATCAGAATGAGGAAGAAAGGTGATTTAAGTGACTTTGAACGTAGCATGGTTGTTGGTGCCAGACGGGCTGGTCTGAACATTTCAGAAACTGCTGATCTACTGGTATTTTTATGCACAACCATCTCTAGGGTTTACAGAGAATGGTCTGAAAAAGAGAAAATATCCAGTGAGTGGCAGTTCTGTGGCCTTGTTGATGCCAGAGGTCAGAGGAGAACAGCCAGGCTGGTTCCAGCTGATAGAAAGGTAACAGTAACTCAATTCCACTCGTTACAACTGAGGTATGCAGAAGGGCATCTCTGAAAGCACAACACCTCCAACCTTGAGGCAGATGGGCTACAGCAGCAGAAGACCACACCGGGTGCCACTCCTGTCAGCTAAGAACAGGAAACTGAGGCTGCAATTTGCACAGGCTCACCAAAATAGACAATAGAAGATTGAGAAAACGTTGCCTGGTCTGATGAGTCTCGATTTCTGCTGCGACATTCAGATGGTAGGGTCAGAATTTAGCGTCAACAACATGAAAGCATGGATCCATCCTGCCTTGTATTAATGGTTTAGGCTGGTGGTGGTGGTGGTGTAATGGTGTGGGGGATATTTTCCTAGCACACTTTGGGCCCATTAGTACCAGTTAAGCATTGTGTCAACGCCACAGCCTACCTGAGTATTGTTGCTGACCATGTTCATCTCTTTATGACCACAGTGTTCCCATCATCTGCTACTTCCAGCAGGATAACACGCCATGTCATAATGCGGGAATCATCTCAGACTGGTTTCTTGAACATGATAATGAGTTCATTGCACTCAAATGGCCTCCACAGTCACCAGTCCTCAATACAATTGAGCACCTTTGGGATGTGATGGAACGGGAGATTGGCATCATGGATGTGCAGCCGACAAATCTGCAGCAACTGCGTGATGCTATCATGTCAATATGGACCAGAATCTCTGAGGAATATTTCCAGTACCTTCTTGAATCTATGCCATGAAGGATTAAAGCAGTTCTGAAAGCAAAAGGGGCTCCAACCCAGTACTAGTAAGATGTACATAATAAAGTGGCTGATGAGTGTACACAGACACACAAACACACACATCTAGCTCCAAGTTCACTAGACATTTGCTTTAGAAACATGTAAAATATTAAATATCTGAGTAATTTTTATTGACTGTTTTACTTAGTTATTTTTAGAGATTTGTACTTTACTCAATGGGCTATATGCACAAAGACTTAATTTTCAGCCATGCAGCCCAAGGGCTTTCGGTGTCTTTTGTCTTTCCACTACAAAATTGTCACGTTTAAGATCTGATTTCTTTAAAAATCAGCAATCTTCACTGCCTGATAGATATACGATTTGAAGTGGGTCTCAGATCGGACAAGATGCACTGCATTAAATTCCATTTTCTCCGTCATGTCTTTAAAATATGACCATTTATTTTACCCCAGTATTTTAATGGAATTTCTGCGCTAGCCTGTCGCTACTGAAGGCGCTTGTGGTTACAACTATTTTTCATCCGGTTTTATGCTTGAACAACCAAATGAAAGCTGAAGTCTATTTAACTGAATGTATTGTAATTATATTACAACATTGATGCTGTAAAAACAACCTTGTGAAATTGAAAATAGTCACATTAAGCTTTCACCCGAAGTTTATCATTGGCTTTAAAGTTTTAGCTGTGCATAGAGCCCATTACATTTTAAACTGACTACTTACAAATGAGAACATTTCAGAAGAAACCACTATAAGTTAAAAATATAACATTATATAACTATAACATAAAGCATTACTTGTTGCATTTTTATGTTTTTTTTCCTAGTTTTTTTTATGCACATTAAATTTAAAAACCATACAATCAAACATGCGTTCTTAACCTGCAAGAACCAGCACTGTTTGTTTTAACACAGCATTGTTTCAGCTTGTTAAACGTTTATGGATAAAAATTAAGTCAGTTACGTAGTTATGTGTCGTTTAAAAATGAATATAGACACTGTGAAAACCTGCATGCTTTGTGTGCTCTGTGACTTCCGACTTGATGGTAGAGACTTCGTGCTCTCATCTCTGCTGTTTATTCTGATGAAATGTTTTGCAAGCAACACACAAACTGAAAGTATTTCATGTTGTTACAGTAGACATGGTGCCAGTGCCATGATAATCCCGTCAGGTTGCATATTTTCAGACCCAAATTTATTAAATAACTTAAAATATCAAATTACTCCTGTAAATATAGCAACATCTGACCAATGAAAAATGTATTTAGTGTTATTCATAAGTGTGAATAAAATGAAAAATACCCAGTTCTTTGTTCTGTTCTATTCTATTTAACTTATATGAAAAACAAAACCCTCTAGAAATCTCCTTACATTCGTTACATGATAAATGACTTTTGGTATAATCTCTTTTGGTAAATATGGCCTGTTTACACTCCATTGAAATGTTTATGGTCAACAGTATTATTTCATATTTTAGAACATTTTATTATGCTTACCATTTGTTTGAAATTAAAAAAAAAGCACTAACATTGTGTATATTACACAATCACTTAAACATTTTTCCATTTTAATCTCTCTATGTTTTTAAATTACAATTAGTAATTAGAGAAACAGCCAAATGAATGAAAACATCCTGCAAAGTTTGAAATCTGAAAGTGCACTGTGTGAAAGATATGGTCCATCAAAAGACAAAATGGACTCAATCATTATGGGAGACTTTTTGAAAAAGACACATTACATAGGACAACTATGGACAGTTGAAGTCAGAATTATTAGCCATCTTGAAATATTAGCCGCCCTATATATTTTTCCCTAATTCCTTTTAAATAGAAAGAAGATTTTTTTTTCCAACACATTTCTAAACATAATAGTTTTACTAACTCATTTCCAATAACTGATTTCTTTTATTTTTGATGATGATAGTAAATAATATTTTACTAGATATTTTTCAAGATACTAGTATTCGTCTTAAAGTGCATTTTAAAAAATTAACTAGGTTAATTAGGCAAGTTGGAGGCAAGTCATTGTATAACAATGGTTTGTTCTTTAGACAATTGAGAGAACAAAAGTTTAAGGGGGCTAATAATATTGACCTTAAAATTTTTAAAATAATGAAAAACTGCTTTAATTCAAGCCGTAATAAAACAAATATGACTTTCTCCAGAAGAAAAAATATTATAGGAAATACTGTGAAAAATTCCTTGCACTGTTAAACATAATTTGGGAAATATTTGAAAGAGAAAAAAATTCACAGGAGGGCTAATAATTCGGACTTTAACTGTATATATACTGTCCACCCTATACACAACATTGGGGATGCAACAATAGTTAGCCTACGGTACAATACATACCTCGGTTTTTTAACACGGTTTTCTGTTCGGTTCAGTTCTGATGGCTTGACAGTTTTTTGTTGTTATTCTATGCTTAGGCAATAGGAACAGTAAGAGGTTAAGGAGAAAAAAAACGATTTATTGCAATACCCCTTTGTTTTAGTTATAACAATAACTTGCCTAATTACCCTAACCTGCCTAGTTAACCTAGTTGCCTAATTAACCTAGTTAAGCCTTTAAATGTCTCTTTAAGCTGTATAGAAGTGTCTTGAAAAATATCTAGTAAAATATTACTTACTGTCATCATGGCAAAGAGAAAATAAATCAGTTATTAGAAATGAGTTATTAAAACTATTATGTTTAGAAATGTGTTGAAAAAATCAGAAATTGGGGGAGAATAAACAGGGGGGCTAATAATTCTGACTTCAACTGTATATATATTGCTATTGAATCAAAGAAACATTGACTTTCGTTTTTTTGACTACATGTAAAATATGGGTTGGATGGGTAATAGTACACCACATTTTTTTAGGACTACACCACTGAATAGGACGTGTGTTTGGATATAACTCAGTTTTTTGACTACACTTCATTATTATTGTTTATTTATTAATTTACAGGAAATTAGAACTGAAATTAGAAACCTTTTTGAAACAAATCTTTGCACTTAACAAACGAAATTAAATATGTAGGCTAATGGCTGTCTTCAATGGAGTGCGTACAACATTTCCTTATCCACAAAAGTAAAGGAGTAAAGAGTAAAAGTAAAGAGAAAGTAAAGAGGCCGAACGGAGGAGGCTCGTTCTTTATCCAGATAAGTCTGTATATGTGAAAAGGGCTATTGTCATGTAAATGTATCGTAATACTAGTGTATATCACGAATGGAGAAAAACAGCACACAAACGCCTCACTCTGGGGACATTTTTTTATTATTGTGTTTGAGGGGATGTTACAGTGGTTGCTCATCTCAGCTGAGCTACAAAACGTTCAATGAGATCGCTTCATTACAAACTGACAAAGGTATAACAGATTCACAACAGCATGTACCACAGAACTGGAAATGAGTGTGGGTCTCATATAAATGACATCATTTCTAATAATCTACAGCTTGTTTTTCCATTTTCTTTTTTTTATCTTTTTTTTTTTTCGTTTTTTCTTTGACTTCATACAGATAATGAATTAGGCTAAAATGCACCATAATATTTGGTTGACTTTAGGAACATTTTCCTTATTACATCACAAAATACATTTGTTTTTTTTTATATCCCAAAGAAGCAAGACTTGCAAGTAGGCTTTTAAACAGAACTAAATCTACAGCTACAAAATTCTACTCCGGCAGCCTTTACACCTTGGCGGGTCCTGTCTGCGCTCCCAGTCCGTTATCGGGTAAAAACACGGGGTAGAATCAGTATGACATATACACAGAAGTCCGTATTGTAAAGGCTATAAAGATTTGTTGCACGTTGTAAAGTTGCCTCTCCTGGATCTTTACACTCCTGCGGGTGGAAGGGAACAGGGGGGGCGGTGGCGGCAGAGAAGAGTGTGCGGAACGAGGGATGGACGAAGGGGATTTGGGAAAAGGAGGAAGGGCAGCCCAGAGGGTGGAGGTGTCGGTGACCTGCCGTCTATGTGGCATATCTCTTGGTCCACTGTCGAGCTATTCTGTCATGCTCTGCTCTGTTGGTCAGGTACTGAGTAGCTATGCTTCCCACCAGAGGATCCGCTGAGAGATGAGAGGAACAGAAAGGAGAAACAAAATAAAAAGTGAGACATTCTTATACCCTGGAGAGCTAAAGATGTGCCACAAGTTTCCTGTATTTATTGCAATAATTATGTGCAAGAGGAACGTTTGGCTTATCTGTCATGAAATCAATGTTATGCCTGGTATTTTAGCAAGACGTCAATGTCACATGCATATCTGTGGCCAAAGATCTTTTGACTTCACTGGGTTTTGTTCCTTCATATTATTTCCTCTTTGTGTTCCTTATGCTGGATTTACACCAAATGCGTAATGAAGCATTCGCGCGAGTAAATGACATACAATGTCAATGCAAGCATGTGAATAGAGACTATATATTTGAGTGTCTCACAAATGATGCGGAATGTGAGACACGTCTACTGTGCAGCCCAGCAAACTTATTTATTTATTTGTTTATTTCAAGAGTTCACAGTTAGCTGACGATTGATTATAAAGCGTGTTTGGCATGCTGTCCTGGGAGAGAGCCCTGAGCTCATGAGATCCTCGAGCCAGGGGGCTCTCTCCCATTTGCAGGGCGGGAGGCGAGTTTGAGCTTAGGTAGGTCCTGAGAACTCCCCTGCTTGTTAATAGTGAATGCAAATTATGAATAACTGGAGAGCAATATTGCTGATTAGTTGCTCATCTATGGTGTTGATTTGGTTTTGTCAATTTGCTTATGTTACATGTGTTTTGGCCTGTTGGAGGACACCAGAGAGCCTGGGGAAAACATGTAAACTCCCCACAGAAATGTCAACTTGGTCAGGTAAAGACCTGAACCAGTGACATTTTTGTTGTGAGGCAACGGTGCTAACCACTGGGCCTCCATCCCACCCTGTCAAGGAAAGGAGAGGAGTAAGGGTGGAAAGAGGGATTCTTCAAGAAGAAGATGGCTAAGGTAAGATACTCTGGTTATTTATAGCGATTTAGAAATAATCAGATTGCGGGACCAGCCACATTCAAACAAAAGCACATGCTCCTCTCGAAATTAGTTCATGAATAAACTTCACTTATTTTTACTTTTTTATAGAGGTCTAACAGACATCTAATAAACATCTATTAAACAGAAAATTGCTTGGTGGAAGCAAAGCATTTTTTTGTGTTCAAAAGAAGACGTCTAATAGACATCTAAACATAGATGTATTAGCTAAAATGAGGCAAAATTTGGACTGTCATTGAAAATCTAAAACTAGACTAGTCAAGTACACAAGAATGAATGACTACACATATCAAGTCTGTCTAATCTGTATTTGAGAAATAGCCTACTTTTGGGATATTCTTTCTTATGCTGTATTCACACCAGACGTGGTACATGCAAATAAATCGTGCTATTCGCACGTAACTAGACGTGTAAACATTTTGAGTTTACTCACTTCATTCGTGCCTGAAATTCACTTCACAATAGATGTGGATTCACGTCATGGACAGGGCTTCTGTCTGTCCGGTGACTCTAGCTTCATTGCTAAATGGTCAAATATCAAACGCACAAAAATCTCAACTTGCGCCCCTTCATTCTCGAGAACCGGGCCATTTGCAAGAATCGTGTTATTTGCACGAATCGTGCCACAGAATGTCTATTCACGTCTTTGCATTGACTTAACATGTAAATCACTCGTGCTTGATGCTTCATCCCCTTCTGGTGTGAACACATCATTAGATGCCTGTTTGATTATCATTGACTGCATCATGGGCAGGGCTTCTGTCCACCCGGTGACTCTAGCTTCATTGCTAAATAGTCAAATGTCAAACGCACAAATGCTCAACTCGCGCCACTTCATTCGCGAGAATCGCATAATTCGCGAGAATCGAGTCATTCGCATGAATTGCGCCACAGAATGTCTATCCGCATCTTTGCATTGACTTAACATGTAAATCACTTGTGCTTGACACTTCATCCGCGTCTGGTGTGAATGCACTGTTAGATGTCTATTTGATTTTCATTTCATTTCCGTTTTAGCCAAGACGTCTATGTTTAGATGTCAATTACACGTCTAAACACAAAATAGCATTTGGTGTGAACCCAGCATTAATTTCATATTATTTTGTCCATATTATGTCCATAACATTGCTAAGGAAAGACATTTTTGTGCTATGTTCACACCAGATATAACACGCACGAATAAATTGTGCTATTCACGCATAAAGAGGTGCATGAACATTGAGTTTACCTGCTTCATTCGCGTGTCAAATTCGCTTCCTTTGCGCGTCAAATTCGCTTCACAATAGATGCGGATTCACGTCAGGGGCGGGGCTTCTGTTTGCCCAGTGACTTTAGCTTCGTTGCTAAATGGTCAAATGCACAAAACGCTCAGCTTCATTTGCAAGAATCGCATCATTCGCACGAATCACGCTGCAGGATGCCTATTCGCGTCTTTGCATGGACTTAACATGTAAATCACTCGTGCTTGACGCTTCATCCGTGTCTGGTGTGAACACACCATTAGATGTCTGTTTGATTTTCATTGACTGCCGTTTTAGCCAAGATGTCTGTTTAGATGTCTATTACACATCTAAACACAAAATAGCATTCGGTGTGAACCCAGCATTAATGTCATATTTAATATTATTATATGTCCATGATATTGCTAAAGAAAGACATCTTTATTGACTTAACATGTAAATCACTCGCGCTTGACACTTTATCCGAGTCTGGTGTGAATGCAGCATTAGAGTTTCTGGGGTTTTGGTCTCCTGGAAGTAATTTGTTAATTCTAGCAAGTTTTCTTTTAATATTTGTTATAATATTTGTGACCTGTGAGGAGAATAATTCCACACTATTTTATAAAACACTTCACTGACTGTTTACAGGTTAATGACAGTTTCTACCATAATTCAAGCAAAACATCATTTGGCATAGGAAACAGCTTTTATTCTTTGACGTGAAACCACTTGACTGATGTTATGAATGAAATTGGAGCAACAGTGTGTTAGTAAATCTCCTTGTTTGACACATGAGCTACTGTACTACATTTATTCATTGCGCAAAGCATTTTTCATGCCTCACCCTTGAACAAACCAGTGCTAGATTGCAGATTTCAGATTGTGGTTTTAAAGCTATTATAGGAGAAAGACTAATTCTTATTGTGGGGAGACTTTTTACTTGCATAAAGCAAACAATATCAGCGATCCCTGGCGAAAACATTATTCTGAAAGACACAGACTGGCGCTGTGCAGAGCAGTGAGAAGCAAGCCGTCTTCAGCAGTAAATGAAAGAGCTGTGTGGGATTGAGCAGACACATCTGTCATGTGCTGACTCAGCTGACACAACAATGTCAGAGATGCTTTCCAGACAAACATGGTGATGGCTTTACAGAGGATTTGAAACTGTAGGGCTATTTTCTCTTACTCATAAAAAAAGCTTCACTTCAAGCCACACATCAACATGAAACCAAAAGTTGTCATCAGTTTCATACATTCGTAAATGTGATCTGTTTGAACATTTAATCGGTTTTAGATTTAAGCAATTCAATTTAAGTGATCTTTACGTATCTTTAGAACAGGGGTGCCCAAACTATTTCGTATGAAGGGCCAAAAACCAAATATCATTGAGAGCCGGGGGTGAAGATACACATACCAAACTAAACTACAAAACCAAATGACATTTATAACACAGTGGAGTTCAATGCTGAATACACTAGTTAAGCAGAATCTGCCTTTACCTTGATTCACTCCCCAACGTCTCTGTATTATCCTCTATCTGTCGTATGTACATTTTAAACAAAATCGGATTAATTTACACCATTTAAATTGAAATACTTCGCTTTTTAGTAGCTTAACAATAAAATAAACAAATAAAAGATTAAATTAAATTTAAAATTACAATCTCTAAACCATTCTCAGATGGGATAGCGGGCCAAAACAAAGGTTACTCTGGGCCAACTTTGGCCATCTCTGCTGTAGAAAAACGTGCACTTCTGAGTGTGCCTCACACAGGTGAGTGGACTTGACAAACCACCTGTAGAAACACTCCTCTCTCTATATGCACCGGACACTTTTCTTTAATTACTTCTTACAAGGACTCAATGAGGTAAACGATGTTTGCTTTTCTAAATGTACCAAAAATCATGTTGCTCTACTTACTTTTTGACCTCAAATACCTCTTTTGCACAAAATAATACTCACTATTGTTTCTGTTTTACGTAAACTACTTGTATAGTCTCTTTTAGGTTGTGTGTATAGTTTGTAGTGGTGGGCCGTTATCGGCATTCACGTGCTACGTTTATGTGAGACTCTTATCGCACAATAAAATAAATTTCGCCATTAATCTATTCTCAAAGTTGGATTGGGAGCTGGGTCTATTCTACGCAAGCTAAGATGACTTTCACCTTGATATTTTAGCGTGGACCTGACCGGTGAGCCGTTCTCAAAGATTTGTATTTAGTCATTATTTGGCACACATATTCTGAATGCCCTCGGGAGAATTCAAATGAGCCATTTAATCCAGATTAATGTAGATTAATTCCAAGTTTACAGTGAGATTATTCTAGATTTAAAAAAGTATCTATGCCCACCTATAATAGTTAGCCATTTATAGTATTGACCTTGTTCTTTTACGTATGAGCGGCTGCAGACATTGGTAACTTTTTGGCTTAGGACTTTCATTCTCATTCACTTCCATTGATTTTTTTGATGTTAAAAACAGCTTGTTTTGCTGGTTGATGTTGTAAACTAATATTTTCTATCCTTTGTTTTTTATGTATAGTCTTGAACACGCTTGTTTGTAGAGCAAGTAGTTTGACCGTTTTCTGCCATTTATTATTCCTAGCCATTTCTCCCATAGGCAACTGAATCAGACGTTCTGGAACAATCGAGCAGACTTCCGCATTTCAGAATAAGGTCAATGTGCATAATTAGATTACTGCTCCAATATATTAGTTATGCATAAGTTTAAAATAGCTCTTATGTCCAGTGTTGTGGTTATATTTCTTTATGTAGCACCATGGTCCTGTGAAACACGACATTTCATTCAACCCTATATAGTGGAATGAAAAAAAAGCTCAACTTTACTTAAAAATTCTCTCATTATTTACCCACCCTCCGCTTGTTTCACATCAATCAGGTTTTTTTTTAATTCTGTTGAACACGAACGAAAAGAAAATATTTTGAAGAATGCTGGTAACCTGACAGTTTACCAAAAATATATTGGAAATCAATGGGTTCTGCCAACTGTTTGGTTACCAAATAAGCCAGAATATCGTCTTTGTACAGTTTGAGGGTGAGATTTTAGTTAGTTGCCAAGTCTTATTGAGTTTAAACATTTCATTTCAAATTGATATTTTATTTCCTAACTATTTCTGTACATTAAAACTATTTTAATCATTTTGGATCAGTGTTTCTCAACCACTTTCGTAATGGACCATTAAAACGACATGTTTTTAATGTCTCCTTTGCCTGTCACACTCATTACAGGTCTCTCAGTCTCCGATGATCTGAATTAGATGTGTTCAGTTAAGGAGACATGAGCTGCGTCCGAAATCACCTACTACTCAGTAGGTACTGCATCTGAATTTAAATTTACTACTCGACCATTAGAAAAGCACGTTCTATACAGTATGAATGTGAGCCGTATGAATGGAACTCTGATGTACTACATCCTCCATTTCGCCATGATCACGTGACCTACACACGTCAGTTGCATCGCTTCACTGCCATTCATGAATTCTCTAGCGGTTCATCATGGGATAGTGTAGCATGCATCGGATGCGCAGTTCAGAATCTTGTCAGAAATAGTAGGTCATCTGGGTGCTTCTCACATTTTGTTTTTCGAATTTGGCAAATTCGGACATACTACTCGGCTTGCGTCCTGTTTTTAGCGTACTATATAGTATGGAAGTATGCGATTTCAGACACAGTGATGGAAACATCCAGGAACATGGTTGAGAAACATTGTTTCAGATAACAAATAATAGCTTGACATTTTGTCCTTGATTTATATGGGGCTCAATTAAATCTATTTTATTTATAACAAAATAATATTTTTTTATTTGACATTTTTTTAAGAATACTGATTTTACCCCATTGTTTGGTATCTACATGGTTAACTATATGCAGACTTTTTAAAACAGGCAAGGCATTTTTTTTTGTTTGTTTTGTTTCAGTACAGTGTAAATGTACAGTGATGGTTCACTCTAAAATTACAATTTTGTCTTCATCTCCTCACTCTCATGTGACATCAACCCGTTTCTTTCTGTCCTGGAGGACAAGATATGATGTTTTGAAAGTCAATTGGGAAAAAAATATATATTTCCTAATTAATTTTATTCGCTGAAACATTCTTCCACAGAAGTCAGTCAGTCATACAGGTTTTGGAATGACAAGAGGCCCAATAAATGATCATTTTCATTAATAGACTATTTCTTTAAAATCCTTGACCTGTCATTGTCAATCATGCATTAAGTCATGCACACATTTGACTGAACATTTCTAGAGTTATTCTGCAAGATCCCAGAATTGAGTATTTGCAGATTAACAGCAAATATTCAAATACTGATTCAGTCATTTTTCAGAAAGCAATTTGCTTTGGCACTAGAAACTGGCTGTAACAAAGAGCGCAAACTTAACAATTCAGCACAGAATGGCCAGTCATTAAACAACATGAATGTTCATTTTTGGATCAACTACCCCTTTAAAAAGTATATGCATTCAAGAAGCTGTTCTTTGATGTCAGTGGTAGGACGTCATTCTAACCAGCATTGACTCGCTTTACTCACCTGGATTGCAGTCTGTCAGCAGAGAACAGATGGAAAGCAGGACCTTGGAGATGGTCAGAGCCGGGCTCCAGTTATCCTTCAGGATGTCCAGGCAGATCACACCCTGACTGTTGATGTTGCAGTGATAGATCCTCGTACGAAACGTGACCTGCACAGAAGCAGAATAACCCAAATGATCACCAAACAAGTCCATCTAAAGAGGGATGATGTTAGCTCGCCAGTCCAGAAGCAGGCTTTAATGCTCTGGATGTGTTTTAACAGAGGGGGCTTTTGAGAGCTGGACTCTCTCATTAACAGCTCTCTCAGAAACCACGGCTGAGTCCTGAAAGATATCGATTTGATGAGACGATAGAGCCAAGCAAGCTTAACCTGACCCAGCTTCCCAATTGTGTCCTTATCTAGAGTATTGAGGACTTCTGGCCTCGGCTTACAGGACTGGCAGTGTTGTGGGAGGGCCGAGTCTGCAGGATAAGGGTCAAGGGTTAGTCTGGGTCATGCATTAGTCTGCTCCTTTAGCACATAAAGAGTGCTTCTTGTTTGTTGACTGCATATTGCTCTGCCCCCTGCAGCAGCTACTAAGACGTCTGTCACATGATGCAGCATAAACCGAGAGACCAAAATAACCCTGCCTGCCTGGCACAATGTGGGTATTGTATGAACATGGTGGTCTCAGAGTGAAAACACAGCCAGCATGACACGGGCAGCGTGTGTGAGGCCTTGCGGCCAACACTGGGAATAAAAACAAGACAGAGTTCATGACTCTTTGGGGAGATAAAAGCTAGTGAGTGGCCTACAAGGCATTGTAAAGCATCACACTGCAATGTAAAAATATGATCAAAAAGTAATGACAACAAATGCTTTAATGTTTTTTATTTTAATTAGTTCATTTACTAATTTAAAAGGGACTAAGCCAAAGGAAAATTAATAAATGAATGAATTTACTTTCAGTAATGCAAAATTGAACTTGACATTTTAAGATGCAAAGTCTAAATCTCATGGCGCAAAAGCATGTCTGAATCCATTTTTGCTATTTTAAGGACGTGTGTGTCTGGCCGACATCTCCCATAATTCTGATACGTTGCTCAAACTGTCTGGCAGGGGAGGGACGGGGTTTCAGAGATTTATGCTAACAGGCTAGCATTGTGGCAGATCACCTACTGCACCTTTAAACAAACCATCTGCAGTGTGAGGATCAAGAATGAGCCTCCTCCATTCGGCCTCTTTACTTTCTCTTTCTCTTTACTTTTACTCTTTACTCCTTTACTTTGGTAGATAAGAAAACAGTGTTGTACGCACTCCACTGAAGACATCCTTTGGCCTACATATTTAATTTCGTTTGTTAAGAGCAAAGATTTGTTTCAAAACTATTTATAAATTCAGTTCTAATTTCCAGCAAATGAATAAATGAACACTAATAATAAAGTGTAGTCAAAAAACTGAGTTATATCCAAACACACGTCCTATTCTTATGCCCCATATAGTGATGCATACATCTCAAAAACATGACAGGCTTTCAGCAGGTCTATTTCAATTCCTCAAAATAGCAACACACAAACAATGCACCTTAACACATCTCTATTTTAGACCAGCATGTCCATGAGTCCACTAAGTGGCGCAAATGGATTTTCTATTTAAACAACGTGGTACAAAACATGAAGATTAGGATTGCGCTGGTCTGAAAATAGCAACAAATCGCACCAAACACCTCTTGCATCTTATTGCACTGAGTGTATGATAGGGCCCAAAGTCGGTTTAATTGATGCATGTTGAAATAACATGTAAAAATACTTCTAAATTTAAAGGAGCAGCAATTTTTTACTGTAAAACAATGCTGGGTTCCACACAATTGATTTGTGTTGGGACAACATGGAGGAATTAAAATAACTTTTTACACATTTAAGTGGATTAAACATAACACAATTAGGTTGTCCCAAAAAACATCAAGAATTGTTTTGTTTCCGCTCATTTTAAACAAGCAGTTTGAACAACACACGTCATTTTTGAGTGCACAGTGTACTCTTAAAAATAAAGCTTCAATGAAGACCCTTTAAAATCATTTGAATCTTTCCAATCCACAAAGTATCTGTGCAATAATCTGTGCAATAAACAGTACTTTGTGGTTTTCTGGGGGAGTCTAAAAGTATTGAAGTACATAAAATACACAATAAAATGAAAAATAACACCATACAGTCTTCATTGCATAAAAAAGACATCTTTATTAAAGTTTCTTGTGCCTACATAATTTAATTCTCTTATAATGCTCACACAGTCACATGCCTTAAAAACACATTATTTAACCCTATTATGGTTAAACACTGCAGTAACTACACAAATCTCAAGTGTTTTGGAACTGTGGCTCTTGCTCAACTCTAATCCAAACATACAAACATTGCACACCCTGCACAGTGACTATTAGAGATGCACACTTTGCAATATTGATGCTGAAACGATACACTGTGCAGACTTCACACAATGAACGCTGCAAAGTAGTCCAGTCCTTTCACCATCAGTCTGATAGTCTGCCAATGCGAGATTAAGAAAACAAAGTTCAAAGACGAATGACTTCTAACAAACTTGTTGAAGGTTGAATTCATTTGATCAGATCTTTACTGAATCATCACCCTTTTATGCTCATTAGGGAAAGACCTTATTAGCCTAACAACATAAACAGCTTTCTCTGTAAACAGCCAGGTAGGATGTTTGAACTGACAGACAGAACGAGACGAGACACAAAATAAAAGAGGAATAGCTCTTTTTAAAGGCACATAATGACCCAACCAAATTGCTCTGTAAATAAGCCAATGCATTAGAGCTTTTTACAGCCTGGTTTAATCGATTCTCTTATTACTAGATAGTCTTTTAGGATGAAATGCAGTCTCTTTTCCACCCTGCTTTTAATCACAGACTCATTCACAAAAGCACAGATTATAGAGTTTTGGCTACAGGAGTTTTAGCACAATTTACAACAGATTTTCACCCTCAGAGAATCTTAGATTGAATCTTGTTGAGGAACTTGATCGGCTTCGATTTTCAGATAGAATTTGGATAGCCTACATTTTGCACAATAGAAAAATCATTACATGTAGGGAAATTCCCTGTAAACCACATGCCAACACATGCAAGAGAGAGAGAGAGAGAGAGAGTTAGAAATATAATATTTCACTCGATTATCATTCATTTATTTTCTTTTTGGCTTAGTCCCTTTATTAATTTGGGGTCGCCACAGCGGAATGAACCGCCAACTTATCCAGAATATGTTTTGCGCAGCGGATGCCCTTCCAGCTGCAACCCATCGCTGGGAAACATCCATCGCCACTCATTCACACTCGGACAACTTTAGCTTACCCAATATAATATTTCAAAACATCTTTATTAATACAATTTCTTTACCAGATAAAAACATTTAGCTGAAAATATATAATAGTATAATATCTCATATAATAGTGTGGAATAGACAGCAGAGAATAAAAGTGGGGCAAAGTTGCATTCATTCATTTCTTCATTCATTTTTCTTCAGCTTAGCCTCTGATTTATCATAAGTCACCACAGCGGAACAAACCGCCAGTTATTCCGGCATATGTTTTATGCATATAAGCCCTTTCAGCCACAACCCAGTACTGGGAAACATACACACTTGAGAAAACACACACGCATTCACACATGCACTCATACACTATGGCCAATTTAGTTCTCAATTCACATATACTGCATGTCTTTGGATTGGGGGGGAACCAGAACACCCGGAGGAAACCCACGCTAACACCGGGTGACAGTGCTAACCAGTGAGCCAATGTGCCGCCATAAGTTGCATTTAGTGAATTAACTTCCTTTACTATGATAGTACACAAGTTGAATATCACTTTTAAACTTGCTAGCTATCCAAATATAAGTGCTTTAATGGGAAAAAAATATGTAGCATATTATTAACTGCAGCAATAGGGTATATACACAGCTAGTGTTTTTCAGCCAATAATAGACTTCCAGGAAGAGCTTTATGTGACTATTTTCAATTTCATACAGTTCCTTTTACAGCATCAATGTTGTAATGTAATTCAAATATAATCAGTTAAATAGACTTAAGCATTTAAGAAGACGAAAGACAGTTTAAATGCAGGCGGCGGCATTAGCGGCAGGCTATCGCAGAAATTCAATTGAAAATACTGGGATAAAATTAATTTCCTTATTTTAAAGACATGGCGTGGAAAAATATCAATTAATGCAGTGCTACTTGTTTGGTCTGATACCCACTTTATATTGTATCTCAGCCAGGCAGTGACAATTGCTGGTTTTTGAAGAAATCGGATCTTAAACATGGCGATTTTGTATGGGATGACAATTAACCGAAAGCCCTGGGACTGGCTGACTGAAATTAAAAGTCTGTGTGCATATAGCCCATTGTGGCAACTACAGTTATCAAAATTTAACAACATTTAGTAGAATAATAGTATTAGTAATAGTATTCTCCCAAAATGTCTTTTGCTGCATGTTTAAACTAGTTATCTAGTTAAAATTATCTGTAAGGTCTTAAGGTTTTTTGTGGGACAATTTAATAGTTTTATGCTCAACTTACTTAAACTCGCAAAAAATTTTAAAGTTAACTTAATCAATTTGTGTTGGGACAACATGAAGGAATTGTGTGGAACCCAGCATTTTTTACAGTGTAATAGTATTTCAAGCTTTATTTACCAGAGTTGTCAAAATGGCAGCATGCATTTAATATGTCTTTTAAAACGGCATAATCAGCACTACGAGAAAGTGAAAAGTCTCGTTTCCACTGATTGGTACAGTTCAGTTCGGGTCACCTTTAGTAGGCTTGTGTCTCCACTAGCAAATGATACCAATAGTACCCTATTTGGTGGGTGTGGTGTACAACAAATTTGCAGACAAGGTCATTCTTGCTTGAGGAAATTTCAAACATCATTAAATGTAAATCAGAAAACATCAAGGGTTACCTCACCAAGATAGCCCTAACCCCATCAACACTAACTTTGCACTTTGACAGCGTCTGGCTACAAATAATTAGCACCGATTCAGCAAGTTTCAGTAGTCATGTGAAAGCAGAAAGTAAATCATCATACTATCATCTCAAAAACAGTACAAGAATTAGATGCTTTGTTACCAGTGAGGACTCAGAGAAACTTGTTCATGCTTTTATCACCAGCAGGGTGGATTACTGTAATGTACTCCTCAAAAAAGACAGTCAGACAGTTGCAGCTCATCCAGAGCGCTGCTGTCAGGATTCTGACCAGAACCAGAAAATTAAAGCACACCACACCTCTTTACACAGGTCAAACAGGTCTTTACACTGGCTCCCAGTTACATTCAGAATAGATTTTAAAGTATTACTACTTATCTATAAATCACTAAATGGCCTAGGACCTAAATACATTACAGATATGCTCACTGAATACAAACCTAACAGATCACTCAGATCATTAGGGTCAAGTAAATCCTAGTTCACACTACAGGGTTTTAAGCCTGATTTGAGCCCGATTTGGAAGTTAACAAGCTCGCCAACAGATCGGGTTGTGATTGGGGAAAAATCTGCGGGTGCTCGCTTCAAAAAGGCTCGCTGAAGCGTCGTCGACACCTCACAGACGGAAATCTAATATATATAGCACGCTGAATATTCCAGAGTAGTCGGCCGATTCGACCGTATTTGCGGTCAAATGTTGTGATGAGCTGCAGCCAATGAGAGAGCATATCAACATGAGCTAAACGGCCGTGTGCTCAGGAGCTCAACAGAAATGTCTGTGATTGGCCAGAATAGGCATCTCGCTTCATTCTGTGTTAACACAGACACGAGAGTAGGCTATATTAACAGTGGAACTAGAATTCTGTACCTATTAGAATTACCATACTGGTCATTCTGACCATTCTCATACAAGACAGCATATTGTCACGTCATATTTACATTCAACACTTCTATTGAGATATTAAAATTAAGCTTTGAATGTCTGTCATCATATTTTATAACACCATTACCCTAAAAATATCAGCTTTTTTTGGTAACACAGCCTATAAATATGTGGTTAAGGTACTAGAACATGCAAAGGTATGGGCCTCACTTTCATTTTCACTTTCAAACAGGAGCTGTTTCGCGGCACAGAATTTGCTGTTTTGAAAGATATATCTGAAGTAAATGTATGTTTTTGCTATCAGAAAGTTATGTTTATGCATATTTAAAGTCACAGCGAAAAGTAGCAGACATGCATGCAGTCATTTTGACCAATATGGTAATTAAAAGTAGAAAAGCTCAGTTCTTTACTGTTTTGTAATCTAAAAAAATAATAATGTTAGAAAGAAATACACAGATATTTAGAAAACGTCAGGGTGTTATAGATATGTTAGTTTTATTTCAAAGAGTTATTAAATTTCAAAAATTAAAGACTCTCTGTATCTATCCACTTGAACCTTGCAGATGAGCGATTGATCCGCTGATGCATCAGCTGACTGACGATGTTCTTAAATGCTTCCTTGAAAGCTTGAAACGATGTCAGTGATGTCAGCACACAAGCAGCCAATAGTGTTCAGCTTTTTCTGAGGGCTTCTCCCTCAAAATTTCATTGGCTGTGGTTTGGTAGCTTGACTGAGCTGTTGGGGACCGAGTTGTTGTCAGATCATGTAGTGTGTCATGTACGTAATGTGAAAGTGTAAACACCACAGAGATTAAAAAGACACAAAATCAAGTCATGTAGTGTGAACGGCACAGTGATCAGCCGATGTTTAAAATCCTGTTGTGTGAACTAGGCTTAAATTAGAAATTCCAAGAGTTCAGTCAAAGCAGATTGAATCCGCCTTCAGCTACTCGTCACCCACTGCTGGAATCAGCTTCTAGAAATGATCAGATGTGCTCCAACATTAGGCACATTCAAATCAAGACTGAAAAACATCTGTTTAGCTGTGCCTTTCCTGAATGAGCACTGTGCTACGTCCGACATATCGCACCATTATGTCTTTTCTTTTTCATTCTTTTATAACACAATCTGTTTTTATCGGTTTTAATAATTTTTATTTTCTTGTTTCTTTTATTCTTGTTTACGTAAAGAACTTTAAATTACTATTGTGTATGAAATGTGCTATATAAATAAACTTGCCTTGCCTGATGAAAGTTGTCTTTTTGCAATGACCGTACTGATCACATGATGCGCTCCCTCTAGCACGATAATATTAATAATATCTTGTAGTACGTGTTACGATGTGGTCCTCAAATCTTGCCGTGTTTTGATTCGAGGGAATACAGTCAGCTAAGATTCTTCTCATGTGCATGCTGCAACCAGATTTCATTATCAGTTAGGATTTCAAAACTCCTGTAGTCCAGCAATAGCGGACCACAAACCAAGCCGAACTGTTCGGCGAGCAAAAGAGGGCAGAGACTTGACAAAGCAACTGACACAAAACAACTTAGGCAAAATCTAGCCCCAAGTTGCCTAATGTTTCATCTGGTGACAAAAGAATGAGTGGCTCCAGACCGCAGAAGATGAATCCTGTTTATAATTAGTGGATTAGAGCTTTTGCAGTGTGGCTTGATCTGAACAAAGAGCCCCTTTCCAACCCATGAGCTTTATATAAACTTGTTGTTTACAGATGCCGCTGACGGTCCAGACTGAGCCACTCAGAGCGGCGCAAATTCCCAAACATGCTGAGGAAGGAGATTCGGATGCTAATTAATCCGAGGCAGCGCAGTTGACTCTTTCACCTTTAGAGCCCTGGCAATAGTAAACCAGCTCTCCTAAACCACATCGCTGCCTGTCGGCATCTCGCTAATTGCTTTATGCTGGAAATAGCAGATGCTTGGATGGAGAGCGCTCAGCCATCCGGCACACAGAATAGCAGACGAATACAATCGTTCAGCATTGCATTATCCTTGAGGTATTTTAACAGAGGTCAATACCTGTTTTGAGTGATCCGCTACAGAGTGTCCTTGGTAGACCTAATAAATCTTAATTAAAGGCCACTGCGCTTTTGTGACCGACTATGGACTAATAATAGCAAAACACACAGACACACACACAGACAGACACACACACACAAAGACGGATTTAGGAATCTATTTGTTGTAAAATGTTTATTTTGTATTTTACTATGATAAAATAATAATAAAAAAGTGCTATTGATCAAAGGTTTGAAATATTTTATAAAGATTTGTTTTAAGCCTTCTATGCTCATAAAGGTAACCTATTCCATCAAAAACATGCTAAAACTTGATATTGTGAAATATTATTGCAATTTAAAATAGCTTTTTGTTAGCTTAATATTACTATTAAAAAGTAGTAGTAGTAGTAAAGAGACCTATTATGGGTTTTTGATAATGAGCTTCCATGCGGTGTGTAACACAGCACTAAGTGAATGAAAACATCCAGCTGAGGTTTAAATCTGAAAGTGCACCGTGATTAAAACTATTCATTCTTTAAAGCAGGGGTGTCCAAACTCGGTCCTGGAGGGCCGGTGTCCTGCAGATTTTAGCTCCAACTTGCCTCAACACACCTGCACGGATGTTTCTAGAAAGCCTAGTAAGTGCTTGATTAGCTAGCCCAGGTGTGTCTGATTGGGGTTGGAACTAAACTTTGCAGGACACCGGCCCTCCAGGACCGAGCTTGGACATGCCTGCTTTAAAGAAATAGTCGACTCAGAGTCAAATAAATGAATCGTGTTGGGTTTGGATATTTTGCCTGAACGTGTCGACGTCGATACGATACATCACCAAATATGTAGTACCGGATCTGGTAAAACGTGAACGTGCCTTTCCCTTCAGACACTAGCAGAGCGCGTGGTATCACAGGACTGATCATGACACGAAGATAATGATCACTAACAGATTCGCCAACATAGTGCTGTGTTTGCTCCTGTCATTTTATTGATTTTTGATACAATAACCTATACTGCAGCGCGGGACTCGTCGGCCATTTGCTATTAAAATGGTGGTCCACTACGATATCATATTTTAAACTTTAGTTGATGTGTAATGTAGCAGTGTGAACATAAACAACATCTCTGAATCCAATAGACTCAAAGTACTATGGAAAGAGAGAATCTGCTTCCCAAATGGCACACTATACACTATGCCCTCATGCACTTATGCACTTACACAATCTACAGCATAGTATATTTATGTAGTGTCGTCCCAAATGGAACACAAATTTTTTTTTACTAAGCGAAAATTCAAACCGTTTCCCTGATGACGTTTTGCGGTTGCCAAAGTAGTGAAATAAATGACCAAACTACCCAATAATACCTGCCATCAGTATAACCGCATTCACCATCAGGAGGCGCTATAATCACTCTCGTAGGAGAATTTTGCTTTTACAATCCAAAATAAATAAAGTTATCAAACATGTGTGCTGATAGCTCTGCCCCTTCCGCTACATGAGCAAAACTGCAGTCGTTGAGTGCGTGAAGTATCCATCATTCCACACTTCATTTTACCGGTTGAATGAGTGCATCATCCAGGTAATTAATATTCTATTCTAAAAATAGAATAGTGCATAAGTATGCGATTTGGGATGCACCTATTGGCTTTTACAGAGTTAGCTTAGCAAAGCCTACAGAGAACAAAGTTTGGAGACTACAAAAAAAATACATCCAGGTTAATGATGTCATAAACCCTTCAGGTTACAAACATACACCCCACACAGTGAAGGGGCGTGGCCAGATATGCTGTAATGTTATATCAGAGACTCTTCCTGGTGACATGGAGCCGATCCGCGAATCACAGCACATTATTAGCCGACAAATCAGAGCCTCTTGAGGGCGGGCTTTTAGATGAACTAGGAAATATGACAGTCATTTTCATGTTAGCCGAGTAGCTGTATACAACTAAAGTAAGATGTATGGAAAAATAACATAATTTCCTACAAATGAAGCATGAGCACACATTTTGTGTAGTTTGCAAAATATATAACATAATTTGTGTATTGTAACTTGTAGTCGCTCCATATGGCTTGTAATCACTTATCTATTATAGATCAGTGCTTGTACTGTATCTCTCAGGTTAAGCCTTTATGGGGCTGTTCAAATATTGCATCCAAAATCACATTGAAAATGTGACGCGTGCTACTTCCTTTATCGATTTAAATACATTACTGAACTCGCGATCCTCTGCTGTTTGTCTTTGCTATGGCCACCATCAGCTGTTCATACACGCGCGGCACGATACATTTTCAAAATAGTTCAACTTTTGCCTCTGTGTGGATTAATACTGAATGTGTGTCGTTGTTTTTACTTGTGGTTAGCATTAAGAGTAGAGTAATATGCTGGTGTTTAACCAACAATGGCCATAACAGTGTTTTCTTGACAATGTTGATGTGTAATTAGACTACTTTAACCTAGCTATAACTTTAATAATGTAACATCATTACATCATATAATGCTCATCTAATCATTTACATTCACATATGTTCAAAAATATTGTGGGACTTTGACTCATAAACTTATATTCTGAAGACCAGCATGAAATGTCTGATACAGCTGCTTTAAAGTGCCTCATTTTTGAGAACAACTTTGAAGTATTCACTCTGAAGTGCTTCCAAAGATGTTCCAATGCTTGTATTTTTGCATTTAGATTGAGACCATGTGAAACTCAGTAAGCTGCCTATGCAGGGAATAAAAGACTATGCTGTTTTCTAAGATACTGTATCTTCTGTTGGCTAATCCCTAAGGTGTTCATAATTATTTCATGCATCATTCAATTATAATGTTCATTTTCAGTTATGCAGGCAACAGACAGAAGAAATTGTCACAATACTCAATATAATATTGAACCAATTGGTATGACATCCACAGTTCAATACGCAGGGTGAGACTTATAGCAGGGTTTGGGGGGATTGACACACCTAATTAACTCTTAATCCCCCCTGAAGGATGTCAAAACAAGATGTATGGGGGTCAGTGCTTTAATAGTCAGAAGTAGTGTACTCTGATTTGCATTTTAAATAACAATGTTAAGACAGTATTGACCTTATTTTTCAATGTGGAAGTGCGCTCATTTTTGCGATTGTTTTAGAACTACCGATTCAGCTGTCTATGGGAGAAATGACTAGGAATAATAAAAGGCAGAAAACGGTCACAATACTTACTCTACAAACAAGTGTTTGCATGACAATACAGACAAAGTAGAATAATATAATAAGAAAATATCAGTTTTAAACACCAAGCAGCAAAACGAGCCGTTTTTAACATCTAAAAATGAATGGAAGTGAATGAGACCGGAAGTCTCGAGCCAAAATGATTCAAATGGCTAGCCCACTCACATGCGGAGAATAAGGTGAATAGATATTAACATATTAACATAAGATATTAAAATAGTAGATAATATAAGTACACATTTGACCACCCATGTAATGGTTCATACCATTGTGATTGCATAATCAGTCTATGCAAGGAAATAACTCATTCGACAGGCTGAAAGTGGCAGATGCAGAGTAACGATAGACACTGTAAGTGTTCACAAGACCAAACTCTCACAAAATAAGAGTTTGTATCTACATATAGTCTGAAAGTAAAGTCAAATTAGATGCATAGTTTCACCTACAGTAACCTCTGAAATAGCTAATCACTAATACGAATACACTAAATATCTCTCACACTTAAGTTTTTATCAATAAATTAGATGTAATTTTAATAAATGCAGAATTGTGATTCACTGAAGTACGCATTACCGTAATTTTACCAAAAATGTTGATCTCCCCAATCATCATTGTATATTTCGCACCCCTTCAGTACGCATATGGACACTGCGGTTTTGGATTTAAATTTAAAAATAGTATTTTGTATTTGGACTGTGTCCCCATTCCTTAATTACTCTCTGAAATAGCTCTGAAACAGCACAGCACCTACTAGGTTATAAAACAGAGCCTGAGTTTAAAATTTAATTAAACTCAAAAGGCGTTCATTGGAGTTGAATATAAATGACAGAACTGAGCATCCTTTGTTTTAAAATCTCAACAACGGTGGGTAAAAGGGAAGCGATGGATCTGTACTGTACCTTTGGTGGCTTGAAGGGATAATCAGAGGAGAAGGTGATGTCCAGAAAGAAGACGCCGCCCTCATAGACTGAACCTGGAGGACCCAGGATGGTGGATCTCCACTCATAGATGTTGTCGCCCTTGGGTCCCGCACTGAAAAACACACAAATACAGGCTGAGGTGAGTATCTTACAGAAAGACTGTAGGCTCATATTTAACCATTACCACTATTGGCTGAAGAAACAGAAACATCTTGTGATAGTACCAACATCCAAACAAACAAACGTCAGACAACTTGCATGACACGAATTGAGAAAAAGTAATGAAAAATATTTTTGACAAAGGGTGGGAGGCATTTAGTCTGTTTGATTTCTGCTTTTAGCATAAAAATAAAACATTTAAGAAATCAAGCATAAAGAAAGGTTTTTTTTGCAGCATATGAACATCAGTTGAATTGTTATGGATCAAAGAAACAAAAATACAATTTTAAAACAATGTCATATTTCATTACTTAAATCACTACGGATCAAACCAATAAAAATAATAATAAAATAAAAATAATTAAATAATAATAATAAATAAATATATAAATATATATATAAACCTTTTAAAGAAATCTGATTTATTTTCATATTAAATCTTGAAAAGTTTACCAACAAATGATATGGGGAAAAAAGAATGTTATAACATAAAATAGCATTATAAAAAAACCAGATTAATAGTATTGTATGCATGAAGACACCCTCTTTAATAAATCAGCAATAGCATGTCAATTTGCAAAAAAAATAAATAAATTAATAAAAAAAAAAAAAAAAAAAAAAAAAAAAAAAAAAATCACAGGAGACAAAATGAATCAAGTTGACAGAATCGGTGGCTCACTTCTTGCACAAAAACTACATGTGAACTATACAATATAAGTGAAATTAAAAATAGCAATGTAACCGTTTATTCAGTCCCTAGCTACATCAATAGAATCTTCTGTACACTAAAAATGTTTTTAAGTACTTTTAGCGAACTGAGATAAAGGTGTGTGTGTGGAATACAAACCAATGGAAAATGGAATACAACTATGGAATACAAACCAAAACAAAAATCAACACACCAAACCCAAAAACAAAACAATCAAGAAAAAAACAACAGCACACAAAAAAGCACCACAAACAAAACACACCAAACCCCAAAAACAAAAAACAACACAAAAAGTAAACACCAAAAAATATACACACACCAAAACCCAACAATACAGAAACCAAAACACACACACAAAAACAAAAAACTACAGAAAGCAAAACATAACAGAAAAACAACAGCAAAACAATAAACAAACAAAAACAAAACAGCAAAAACAAAATACACCAAAATCCAAAATACATGAAGCAAAACACAAACAAAAACACCAAAACTAACAACACCACAACACAAAAAGAAAACAGCAAAACAGAAACAGCAAAACAATACAAAAACCAAAACACAAAGAATAGATAAAAAAAACACGAAAAACAAACCAAAAAACACCAAAACCTAAAAAACAAACAAATCCAAAACACAACACAAAAATGAAAACACCAAAACTAAGCCATTAACAGCAAAACAAAACACACCAAAACACACAATAAATAAATAAAACACACACCAACAACAAACCAAAAAACACCACAAAAACATCAAAACACAGCACAAAAATACAACACACACACAGAAAAAACATCATAAACAAAACACAACACAACACACACACACAAGAAAAAACAAAAACAAAAAAACTCAAAAAATAAAACACAAAAATAAAAACACATGCACTATCAATAAATAAATAAATACATGTATCGAAATGCATTTATAATACAGAAGATGACTGTCAATTTCAACTTGCCATAAGGTAGGTGCATGAAAAGTCGGGATTACAGCAAAGCAGAGAGATAACAGACAGTGTGAAGAGCTACAGAACAAGTCATTGCAGCCATCTAGCTTGCTTAATTCTCAAAGGCTGATAAATAATCCGAAACTCTCTCTCGGAAAAATGCTTTGAAAACAGCAGAGAGAAATAAATGGCAGATTTAGCAAGAGCAACCTGTTACATAGATCATTTAACAGCACAACAACATGCCGTGTTGTTTTTGGCCGTCGCTTTATCGCCATAAAAATCAACACATGAAATTTGGGGAGGCTTTAGTTTATGTCATAATGAATCATGTAAGCGTGGTGTATGAGGGGAAAGTTGAGAGAAATAGAAAAATCTTTTTAACGCCTCTGAACATCAATCTGACAGGCCTTCAGCAGGGTGTTTAGGAAAGCGAGGTGAGTTATATGCCAGCGTAACGCTTTGCCCCGCTCCTGTCAGGGGTTCTCAGTGTTATGGACTAAATTCATACACAACCAAGTGTGTAGTCTCATCATGAGGATGTGAAAAACCGCTGTGTTTCATAAGTGAATGCTGTGTTGGTTGCCTGAACAAACAGCCTGGTTAGTTTCAAGTTTATCTGATTACAATCAGTAGCATTGCTTGTACATTATGGTGGTCATTAAGAAATTAAATCAGGGGTCTCAAACTGACCGCAATTTACTGTCCCCCTCCTTCTCTTTCCAGCCCGCAACTGACGTCAAAAATATAACAAGATTCGACCAGAAGTTTACCTTTCCGCTAGTGTTTTTCACAGTTTTAAGTTCGCCATTGGCAAATTTAGGGGCATAAAAAAAAGTCAGGCCCTGACAGGCTCGGGCTCAAATGCAGCGCTCTAATTTTTATTCAACAGTATATACATTTAACAAACAGGGCTGCCATTAATTCTGTGATGCATGGAATAGAACGGCTGAAAAACTAATAAATAATACAACTTTGTAATGTCACAGAATATGCCAATTTTTGGATAAAAGTAGGGAAGTAGAGCTAATCTAAATTGAGTTGTGGACTAGTGTTTTAATTTATTAAACGGCATAAAGATTATTTCAATATGTCCCTGTGTAAATGAATGAAAGGCATGGGTTTTATTTACTACATACATATTAAGAATGTGTAACGCTTTGTTGCATCTGCATTTTCAGTATTTGTCGTCGTCTCACTATATGAGGATGTGAAGCTCATCTCCAGAGCTGCTCTGACGAAGCAGAAGAATTGTAGAATTTTACATGAGAAAAACTATTGTCTTCTGTCTTTACAACTACCAAAAACGACTTTTGGTTTAACTTTTCAGAATGTATTTATAAAATGAGTGTAATAATAATTGAATAAATGCATTGTTTTTGCATGGATTCATTTTAACTGAAAAAAAAAAACAATGAGAAAAAAAAAGAGGTAAAATTAAAATTAAAAGAAAAAAAGCGAAACTCATAGGGTGCCTAAAAAATGTTAATTGTTAAATAAGTTTCATAAAATTTAAATTACTTAGCTTTTTGATTGCGAACATTTATCCTAACCATTAAAATGGTCTCCAGAAAAATAGTAAACAGCAGAATCTATAAATGTTAAAATAAAAAATTAAAAATTGTCTTGAAGGTGAAAAAAAAAAGAATTTATTAAAAGCTAGTAAAATGATTAAACAAGATTTCATAAGACCCCTCTACACTACCTGACATTTATCTTATTGTCCATCCCAGTTGTAAGAACAACAAATAATAACTTGACTTCTAGTTGATCATTTGGAAAAGAGGTAGAAGGTAAATTTTTCTGATGAATCATCTGTTGAACTGCATCCTGCATGGAGCCAAGATTCTCACAGAAATCAGTCAAGTTTGGTGAAGGAAAAATCATGGTTTGGGGTAACATTCAGTATGGGGGGCGTACGAGAGATCTGCAGATCTACTTTATTAATAAGTTATTTGAGTCATTGCAGAGGTGTATGGATGCAGTCCTCCAACCTCATAGGAGTCATACACAATATTAACTCTTTTTCCACTGCACCATGACTTTATATTCTATGATGTACATTTTTTTCTGTTAATTGACGAGACTTTGGTCTAAGCAAAGTCAGACCTTACTGTCTTAATTAAATAATTAAAAATCAAGACACGATCATATTTTATTTAGGTAATATAAGCGTAATCTAGAGGCCTTTGCCTTTCCTATGAGCCACCTCTGATAGCAAATGATCAACTAGAAGTCAAGTTATTATTTGGTGTTCCTAAAACCTGCACAGGCAATGAGACGTTTTACAGGTAGTGTATACATAATGCTCAAAAGTAAGTAATTTGATTTAATAAGACTATTATTATTATTACTATTATTTAGAGATTGATACTTTTCAGCAAGGCGACATTCAATACATTAGAGGGTCAATATACTTGTTAATTACATAAACACTGTTCTTTTAAACCTTTTATTCACCTAAAAAAACAAAAAAAACGTAAATCACAACACACATATTGGCAACCACAATTTTTAAAAATATTTTAAAAAAGACATCTTATTTACACTTTTTACTAGTCAGTAAATTGGTTTAAATGAAGCACTGAAACAAAAGACATCAGTTAGCATTTTAAATCCCATGCTTAAATCCAAGTGTAATAAATGACAATCCATTTTATAAAGCTTTGCTAATTTGCAGTACGCAAAATCGCCTTGACATAACTGACAAACCGAATCTTGCAAAAAAAATCTGTCGAAAAGTCTGCCGCTTCCGCATCTGTCAATTCACTTGCGTGTGTTTACAGGCTGACTGTGACCTCTTCAATATGGTGAATGCACAGACGCATCGCAGTAATGAGCAATCGCCGCTAATGTGGCTCTGTGTATTAACATCTACGCTAACGTGTCTGCCTGGCCTCTTGTTGCTGGACTGTGAAGATCTGAAGCAATTACGTTGACGTTGAAGAGCCACTCGTAACAGATTTAGCAAACTCTTAACAGGAACATAACAGTGGCAGATGATTGAAAAAAGCCACTGTTAATAGCCCAACGAGTCCTCTAGACGCTAATGAATTCTTGGCAATCAAGTGGACAGTCGTGTTTGTTGAGGCCAAGGCCGACACATGCTTCTCGGAAAACACACAATTACCTCCACATGCTTTCCAGCGATTCATACAGGAGACGCAAGATCAAAGGAGCAGATCCACACTAAAATAATGGGAGTTAAATGAACGATGCCTTTAAAGAGAAGGAGAATGTTATGATATTTATGGTGGCTTGAGAAAGCCAACATACTGTTAAACTACATAAACTTATTCTTCTTCTTCCGCCTTCTTCTTAGACTATTTTAAATACGCATCTCCTCCTAACTTTTTTCAGTTTCAGGTAAACCTAAAGCATGTATAAAGTGCAACACCTGCAAACAAGACCACATGTATGATACAATTACATCAAAACCCCTTCATCGATGTTACATAACCAGCAAAGTATGTTAGTGGCAAATTTCATCCAGTAATCCTCCTGAAAAACAGGGCCCGACCTCAATAATCCAGCGGCCCTATGGTAGGCAGCTCTGCCACGGCTGCGACTGGCTATTGTGTAATCCAGCACTCCCTCGAGGCGCAAACACACACCATAATCACCTCAAATGTGTTTGCAGTTCGCCCACTTCCCGCAGCACACATTTCTCTCTGCAGACTGCTTTAATGACCGAGCAAGGACTTGTTATCCTTTAACGCTTCAGAGGAAACTCCTACCATTTAACAAAACAGGCTTCCGTTCCGATTTGTACAGGCTCTCTTTAAAGGGGAACAGGCATTTGTGATATTAAGCCACCACTGCGGCTGGAGAATCAACGTCTGCCGGCTCACCAATCTATCAGCGTGTCCCAGAAGAGTGTGCAGTGGATTACACAGAAGATAGTCCTGAGACACTAATTTAACCTCAATGCTAATATATAGCATTTATCAATCATCATTTGTCACAAAGGTCAAAGCTCAAAAGGAACAAATGTCTATTAGAGAATCTCATGCTTATATTTACACAAAGCTTCACAATAGGTAAAATAGTTCTCATATTGATAAAAATTAGGAACTGTTTGTCATTTGGAGTTGGATGCATTGGAACGTTTGCTTTGTATTTTGGTTTATGTCTTGTCTTGTGTATATTTTGTCTATATATGCACATACATACAGTGGGGGAAATAAGTATTCAACACGTCACAATTTTTCTCAGAAAACATATTTCTAAAGGTGCTTGAAATTTTCACCAGATCTATTTATCCATTTATGAAAAAAAATCGAATTAATTAAAAAATTAGGTTATGAAATGACACAGGAAAAAAAATTTGAACCCATGAAGAAACCTGTCTTACGCATTATGCTGCATCATGTGCATTTTCAGTGGTGTAATGTGGAAGGAAGGCTTTTCAGAAATGCTACGTGAAACATCAGTGTGGACGTGGATCATTTTCGTTCTAAGACGCCATTTCAAAACTAAGACGTATTAGTGTAAACAGGGCTGTGTGTATTTTTCATGAGCAGGTTGCTACTGCGACAGGGGAGGAGGATCACGATGCCAGCTCAGCATTGTGACGTCTATCGGCCATCGACATTGGCATCGTCTATCGACCCAACTCTAATATGAAGTAGTTATCTATCTGCACATGTTTGTACACTATTAACGATTTTTGTAAATGACACAGCATTTAACTGTAATATAACTGTATTTTACTAGAGGACAGTTATGCAGTATGTTACTGTATTTTAAAGTTGCATTGTGAAAATTACTGTTTATTTCACATTAAAGATATACATAAAATTCTGTAAATATATTTACAGCACCAAGATAAATAGTGCTGTAAACATAAATACAGTATTTTTGCTGTAATTCATTCACAGTAAGTTACTGTACATTCAACAGGGAACAGTTAACAGTGTACTGTGAAACACAACAGGCTCTTTGTGATTATTTGGATGCTGTGTTGTTTTAATCAGTATTAGTCATGCTAAATGAAAGTAATCATCTGCGTGTGTGTGTGTGTGTGTTTGTGGACCATTATGAATGTACAGTGCATTCGGAAAGTCTTCATAGCGCTTCACTTTTTCCCCTTTTTTTATTCCAAAATGGATTAAATTAATTTTTCCTCAAAATCCTACACACAATACCCCATAATGACAATGTGAAAAAAAGATTTTTTTAAATTGTTGCAAATTTATTACAAATAAAAAAACCTGAAAAAAAATCAGATGTACAGAAGTATTCACAGCCTTTGCCGAGAAGCTCTAAATTGAGCTCAGGTACATTCTGTTTCCACTGATCATTCTTGAGATGTTTCAGCAGCTTAATTGCAGTTCACCTGTGGTAATTTCAGTTGATTTGATTTGAAAAGGCATACACCTGTCTATATAAGGTCCCAGGGTTGACAATGCATGTCAAAGCACAAACCAAGCATGAAGACAAAGGAATTGTCTGTAGACCTCCGAGACAGGATTGTCTCGAGGCACAAGGCTGGGGAAGGTTACAGAAAAATTTCTGCTGCTCTGAAAGTTCTAATGAGCACAGTGGTCTCCATCATCCGTAAGTGGAAGATGTTAGAACCACCAGGACTCTTCCTAGAGCTGGCCCGCCATCAGACAGAAGACAAATTTGCCAAAAGGCATCTGAAGGACTCTCAGACCATAAGAAACAAAATTCTCTGGTCTGATGAGACTAAAATTGAACTCTTTGGAGTGAATGCCAGGCGTTACATTTGGAGAAAACTAGGCACTGCTCATCACTAGGCGAATACCATCCCTACAGTGAAGCATGGTGGTGGCAGCATCATGCTGTGGGGATGTTTTTCAGCAGCAGGAACTGGAAGATGGGTCAGGATAGAGGGAAAGATGAATGCAGCGATGTACAGAGACATCCTAAATGAAAACCTGCTTCAGAGTGCTCTTGACCTCAGACTGGGGCGACAATTCATCTTCCAGTAAGACAATGACCCAAAGCACACCACCAAAATATCAATAGAGTGGCTTCACAAAAACTCTGTGAATGTCCTTGAGTGGCCCAGCCAGAGCCCAGACCTAAATCCTATTGAACATCTCTGGAGAGATCTGAAAAATGGCTGTACACCGTTGCTTCCCATCCAAACTGATAGAGCATGAGAGGTACTTCAAAGAGGAATGAGCAAAAATTCCCAAAGACAGGTGTGCCAAGCTTGTGGCATCACATTCAAAATGACTTGAGGCTGTAAATGCTGCCAAAGGTGCATCAACAAAGTATCGAGCAAAGGCTGTGAATACAAAATCTTTTGTCACATTGTCATTATGGGGTATTGTGTGTAGAATTGAGTAAATAAATGAATTTAATCCATTTTGGAATAAGGCTGTAACATAAAATGTGGAAAAAGGGAAGCGCTGTGAAGACTTTCTGGATGCACTGTACATTATGTAGTTGTGCAATATAATGCATATTTTGATTTTCACATTTTCAGTTTTTGTGAGAAATAAAAAAGAAAAAGTTAACCATTAAAAAATCCCAAAAAATCTAAAAAAAAAAAAAAAAAAGTATTTTAAAGATTTTTTATGGAGCCATGATGCCAATAAAGAACTTTCTTTTTTCACAGTGATGACTTCAGTCCAACAAGTCCGTGCACGTCTAAAACACCAAGCCAAAAACAAAAAAAATCCTCTTCACAGTCATAAACAAAAATTATCTACTACCGTTTGGAAGCAACCATGCAAATATATTCCCTCACACTTCACAGCGGGACATGGGAGAATATGTCAGCAATTAAACAGAATATGAATAAAAGCATATTCGCTTTACACGCTGTAATAAATCAGCCGCCAGTCAACATTAAATCTCCCAGCGAGCGCATGCAGAAATGTCAGGTAATATTCGGCAGCGGAGTCAATGACCTGATGCTGATTTCCAAATTGGCCACAATTAATGCAGCAAAACCTCTGGGGCAGAGCTTTAAATTTTCTCTTTGAGCTATCAGACCCCCATTTCTCAGCTCCCGCTGGCAAACACAGCTATAATCAACTGCCTGCCAGTGTCCCGCTCTGCTATTTATCTGACAATTGGAATAAAGTCATGGTCAGCCCTGTAATTATGATGACATTAGATGAATAACTATAATTCAGGCTCTTAAAATGTCAAATTCAGGGCAATTTATTACCATACAAAAAGAAAGTGAGAAGAATCAAACAGAAGTGTCATTTACTGACATTAGTATGCTTGTGTAAATACAGAGAGAAGTCAGCATGAGGCAAACACTGCAGTCAACAAAAAGAAAAATAAATACAATTGAATTCATAACAAATTAAGATTCAAATAAACATGATTAAGATAAATAAACCAAACACAAATGGATTAAAATAAATAATAAATTAGATTTGAAAAAAATATTTAAAAAGTAAAATGAATACAGTTTAATAATCAGAAGACACTAACTCAATATAAACAAAATATATGCCAAATAACATTTTCATATTTAACATTATAAGCAGCTTTTACATTAGGATGGGGGCTTGTTGTATCTAAAATCCTTTGCACTAGCATATCTGCTTAAGGGCAAAAGGTTTTAATGTTTAGCTAGTATACTAATTATTATACATACTAATTAATTACACTCATATTATAGAAATAATAACAACAACAACAATAATAATAATAATAATAATAATAATTATTATTATTATTATTATTACTACTACCATAAGTAATAATAAAAATAATAATAATAATGGTAATGATGATAATAATAATAATAATAATAAGAGTAATATTAATAATGTAATGATAATAATAATAATAATATAATAATAATAATAATAGAGTAATAATAATAATGATGATAATAATAATAATAATAATAATAATAATAATAATAATAATAATAAGAGTAATAATAATGGTAATGATAATAATAATAATAATAATAATAATAAAAGTAATAATAATAATAAAAGTAATAATAATAATAACAATAAGAGTAATATTAATAATAATAATATTAATGGTAATGATAATAATAATAATAATAATAATAATAATAATAGTAATGATAATAATAATAATATTAATAATAAGAGTAATAATAATAAGAGTAATAATAATAAGAGTAATAATAATAATAAGAGTAATAATAATAATAATAATAAATATAATAATAATAATAACAATAATAATGATAATAATATTAATAATAATAATAATGGTAAAGATAATAATAATAATAATGATAATAATAATAAAATAGATTGCATATAATCAAATATATTAAGAGATAGCAGGATTCTTTATTTAAAAAATAAAGAAAATAAAGAGTTTGAGTGCAAACTTGATAGTTTGTTTTATAAGCAAACAATTGTCCTTGAGGCCTAAATAAAGTGGATTTGTGGTCTTTGCTGAAAAGCCGCAGTGTTTACCATTTGTCATGTATGATTCGAAAGCCTTCTAACGAACATCCTCTTTGTGGCTGTGATCTTTCTTTATGACCTCTTTTGCCATTTTGCTAAAAATGCTTTAGGAAATGTGCAGACATTGCTCTTAGAAAAACCTTTAACCATTCAGAATCGGTTTCAATTCACATCTAGTTTATATGCAGTATGTTATAAACTCAAAAGTCTGTGGAGGATAAAGTGCTTGTTCAAATGCTAATTCACTGCTGAGGAACTGAGTGGGATGTTTCATAGAGCGTCTGCTTTTCTCTGAAGCATGAATCGGGGAACAGTGTATAATTCAAGCCCTTTTCACAGATTTTTAGGCACAATACGTATGTATGATTTGTCCATGTGGATCAAACTTAATAATTTTGTAAATAATGCTCAGTTTCACAGACCAAGTGTTTTCGTTCGGAAGACCTCAATGTATCACCAGGAGATAAGAGTGTTAATTTTGTTGTCCCTGTATTGGCCTTATTCTGCAAAGCTCTTGCAAACAAAAAAGTACTTTTAATTAATTTGCCTTTGGGGAAATGACTAGGAATAATAAACAGGAGTAAACGGTCAAACTACTTGTGATGACTATGCTTAAAAATTTAAATAATATACACTGTAACAATGCGGGGTTCCACACAATAGATTTGACAACATGAATTGAGTTAGCTTATTTGGTTTTACAAATTTAAGTAAACTGAACACAAAACAATTTAGTTACCTAAAAAAAGCTCAAGAATTGTTTTGTTTCAGCTCATTTTAAATATGTAGTTTGAACAAACAGCAAACATATATTTTAGACCCCCTAGTATTTTCGCGATTAATCCAATGCAAAATCAACAAAAAGTCGCACATTTTTGCGATCCTGCAAAATTCTTATTTACACGCAAAATAATCGAGTTAATAAAAAGTAAATAAGTAAATAAATATATTCAAGTTTTATTTATTTCAGTTTACAATCAATTGTTTACATGACTTATAGACGTTGCATACGCAGCGCACGTGGTGTATTTGAGTGTCTCTCGAAAAATGACATCTCCCCTGCGCCGTAACAATCATTACATCACATAAGAGCAGGGGAATTGTTTTGCAGCCTGTGCAGTAAGCAGACACGGATGAAGCATGGGTGATTTACAGTAAAGTCAATGCAAAGATTGGATTAGGCATCCTTTGGCACGAATTGGTCATTTTGTGCATTTGACGCGCGTCAGACTGCAAAAGAAAGTGTGAGCAAACGTCTAACAAATGGAGCAGTGGAACAGACAACAATGCAAGCAGCTTACAATGATGGAGATTGGTTCAAGGATGAAGGCAGCTGGATGTGACCAAATTGAATGACATTATTTGTGCTTTACATGTATGGCTGATATTTTGATCTGCATAAAAATCGCTAAACGTTTTTGTTTAACTCATTCCATGTTGTTGACGAAAGAAAACCGGAAAAAAACGATTCCCTGCCATTGACGAGTTTTACAGCAATCCGTGTCTTAGGTGTATTATGGTAGGAGAAGCCCTAACGCCCTCAGCTTCAATGCTTCCCATTCACTTTGAATGGGTGACATCAGGCATTGCCGAACTGCATTGTGGATCCATCGGCGCCGCTTCAGTGGCGTTGCTCTCTGCAGAAGTTGGGACTTGCTCAACTTTTCAAGCGCGCGATGGAAGTGTCTAATTTCTATATACTAATTTCATTGGCTGACGCTGCTATGACGATCGCGTCAGCCCCAACTTCAGACATACCCTCTGTCAAGCGTTGACGCTTAAGCCTCATGTGAATATGGCGTAATGCATGTCCTGAATGTGGTAACCGATTTCAGATGCTCCGGACAGTGAAATCTGAGAGAATCTAAGATCGTGGATAAAAGCAAGAGTTATTCAAACTTCCTTTGGCCTAATCCCTACAGTTTTATGTCTGTTTTAGATCTTGTGTCAGATGGCAAACCTAACATAGTAGGCTACCTGCTATCACAAAAACGCTAGTGAAAAGCTAAGGGGGGGGGGGGGGGGGGGGGGGGGGGGGGGGGATTTTTTGAGTGTATTAAGAAAAGTAAGTTTGCAACATCATCAAGACAATGAGTTGATTTTTTATGACTAAACACAATGAATGTGAATGGTTTTTTTGACTCTAATAGTGCTGGTAGCTGCTGACAAGTATTATAAATCACCAAAAATCACAGTATTATCTAAAAATCCTTCTACTGGTGACATGAAGGTGGGAAATAGACAGCAAAGTTTCATTTTTGGGTGAGATATCCTATTAAGATTTTAAAAGGTAAAAAAATATATTTAGTTTTTCTTTATTATTTGGCAGCAATAAAGCATTTCTGATAAGTATTTCTGACGATTTCAATATGCACAATCGAAAATTAAATCGAAATGTCATCAAGGACAAGATTCACTCAAAAAACTTTTTTTGCTGCTTGTTCAAATGAACTTGTTTAAAATGAGCTGAATTAGGGATGCATAATATTTGAATTTTTTTATATTGCGATATATTTTTTAATCTGCAGTATTGCTAATTAAATACAATTTCACCAGATGACTTGAATATCTCTATTTGGAAAGAATTTATAATGTTAGTTTGATTGGGATGATTTTGCCGTGGAAGTGCATGTCCATAAAATCTAATAAGCAATCTATAAATACAACAAAGACACAACTGAGATAACTGAGTTTTATTGTTTTCCGAATCTAATAGTATTCAGGTACAGTAATTGAATAAAAATAAACAAACAATCTAATCAAATGAATCATTATTAAAGTTACAAATGGTACAATTTTTTATGCCTGAAAGTTTTTAAAATCATTATACAAAATCACAGAACTCAACTGCAAATGATGAATTCTAATACAAACTCTTTAATGCATATGCTGCGATGTGACTATTGCTAATGATCACATTGTGATATTGATACTGAAAGAGTTTGTTGGGACAACTTAATTGTTTTGTTCAATCCACTTACATTTGTAAAAAAAATTAAGCTAACTTAATTGATTTGTGTTGGGACTACATGAAGGAATTGTGTGGAAGCCAGCATTTAGTACAGTGTTTCCTGTGAATAACAACATTTAAAATTTCGCTATACACTTATCGGCAACTTTATTAGGCACACCTTACAAGAACCGGGTTGGACCCCCTTTTGCCTTCAGAACTGCCTTAATCCTTCATGGCATAGATTCAACAAGGTACTGGAAATATTCCTCAGAGATTTTGGTTCATATTGACATGATAGCATCACACAGTTGCTGCAGATTTGTCAGCTGCACATCCATGATGCGAATCTCCCGTTTCACCAAATCCCAAAGGTGCTCTATTGGATTAAGATCTGCTGACTGGGGAGGCCATTTGAGTACAGTAAACTCATTGTCATGTTCAAGAAACCAGTCTGAGATAATTCACGCTTTATGACACGGCACGTTATCCTCCTGGAAGTAGCCATCAGAACATGGGTACACTGTGGTCATAAAGGGATGGACTGTTAGCAACAATACTCAGAGAGGCTGTGGCATTGACACAATGCTCAATTGGCACTAATGGGCCCAAAGTGTGCCAAGAAAATATCTCCCACACTAATATACCATCACCAGCCTGAACCATTGATACAAGACAGGATGGATCCATGCTTTCATGTTGTTGATGCCAAATTCTGACTCTACCATCCGAATGTTGTAGCAGAAATCAAGACTCAACAGACCAGGCAACATTCATCCATTCTTCTATCGTCCAATTTTGGTGAGCCTGTGTGAATTGTAGCCTGTTTCCTGTTCTTAGCTGACAGGAGTGGCACCCGGTGTGGTCTTCTGCTGCTGTAGCCCATCTGCCTCAAGGTTCGACATGTTTTGCCTTTAGAGATGCTCTTCTGCATACCTCGGTTGTAACGAGTGGTTATTCAAGTTAAGTTAAACAAACTTGCCACTTTCAAAGTCACTTAAATCACCTTTCTTTCCCATTCTGATGCTTGGTTTGAACTGCAGCAGATCGTCTTGCCCATGTTTACATGCATTGAGTTGCTGCCATGTGATTGGCTGATTAGGAATTTGCGTTAACGAGCAGTTGAACAGGTGTACCTAATAAAGTGGCCGGTGAGTGTATATTTTCAGCTGATATGTTTTATGATTAAATTCATTTATTTTTTGAGCTGGAAAAAAAGATGACTATTCTGTTCTGTAAGCAACATACATCTGATCATTTCAAATATTGCATGAAACAAAAGCAGCATTGAAAAATGTAACACCAGAACTTCAATACACACCGCACTGGAAAAACACCTTAAAAGTAAAACAATTATTCCCCCATAACAGATTGACAGAAAAATCGACAAAAGCAACCGTGAGATAAAAGATGGAGCTTATCTGAGAGATTCTTCCCAAAAGAGGCATAACACGATTGTATAAAGCGTAACCGCTCTTCACACACGCGCATGCTAAATCGCTCTGGTCCATTTATCAAGCAGAAAGCGTGAGATCTTGCTCTCTTTTCAACACTGTTCCCGCAGACGCTGATTTAGAGCAGGTTATTGAAATGCGCCACTGTACTTGCTAAAGTGTTCAGTAGGAATTAATGAGATGCCCTCAGTGTTTCACAAGGAAAAAATGCACACGGATGATTGGGCTGTAATCTAATCAGCTGTGAATGGAAGTAGCAATGCTTGCAATCTTTCATTCAGACCATGACTGAGATTATATTCCCTCTTCATCGGTGTACATTACTTACCGGTAGACGCATTGTTTTACATCAACAAGCAAATGAAAAACCGCTCAGAGAAAATGAATGTATACAGGGAAAAAGCTTAATGAACATAAACAGGGGAAAAAAATGAATCAGCGCCGCTGGATAGCTTTTATAATTTGTCAGCTCAACCGAGGGCAATTCAAATGCTTAAATGAGGGAATAAACTCATATTTCCTGAGAAAGGACTAATAATCATGTCATCATGATAAACTCCATTCAGAATTTCCAAGCAGTATTTAGATTTTTTTCTATTTATAAACACAATACCAATGTTTTAAGTTCAGAAAAGTCTATTTAAAAAAATCTAGATTTGGTATAATAACCCTGATTTTCAATAATAAGTGTTAATTTATTCTGACTTACTTTCTGGAAAAAATTTTGTATCATTTGTAAATATATTATTATTTTAAAAACCTGTGATGAAACTGTTTTGAATAATAATAAAAATCATATCAAGTTATTTAAAAATATATAGTTTTTAAAATATGAACTTACAGACTTATTTTTGACCGTCTCCGCCTCCTGAGTTATTCATATATCTTCAATTATCATAAAGTTAGAATTTTCATCTTTTTTGTGAGCGTGTGTGTTTACTAATTTAAATACACATGTGCATGAAGCATTTATTTTTGTATATATATGTAAATAATCTTTTATTTTTAAAAACAAACAAAACATATGAAACAATTTTGAATAACAATACAAATTATATCAAGTTATTTATATATATATTTTTTTAAATATTATAATATTAATATATTATAATTTTTATAATATAATATTTTTTTGATATTAACTTAAACTTATTTTTGTTTGTATCTGCCTTCTAAATTATTCATTCATCTTCAATTTTCATGGAAAAAATTATATTTTTCATATTTTTTTATTTGTTTTATTAATTTAATTTATTAATTGCATGAAACATCTATTTTTTTGTATCATTTGTAAATTCTTTTTGAAAAAAACATGTAATAAAACAGTTTTGAATAATAATATAATGATAAAGTTATTAAAAAATGTTTGTTAATTATTAACTTAGACATACGTGACTGTCTCCACCTCCGGAATTATACATTCGTCTTCAATTATCATAAACAAAATTCAAATTTTCATCTTTTTTTGTATGTTTACTACTAATTAAAATAAAATTTGCATGAGACATCTATTTTTGTGTATTTGTAAATAAATTAATAATTATTAAAGCACAAAAAAACTATGATGGAACAGTTTTTAATATTAATAAGCCAGTGGGCAAATTCGGTTAAAGCCCTACTCTTTGCGAAGGATATCCTGGGATTTTACCACAGAGAGTCAGGACCTCGGTTCAACACCTCATCCGAAAGACAGCACACATTGAGCAGTATAGAGTCCCCTTCATTATATTGCGGCATTAGGACCCACAGAGACCACAAGTTGAGCGCCCCCTGATGGTCTCACTAACACCACTTCCAGCAGCAACCTAGCTTTCCCATGTGGTCTCCCATAGAGGTACTGACCGGGCGCTGCCCTACTTCTCTTCAGTAGGTGACCATGTGAGAGTTGCAGAGAGCTAGCTCCTAATAAATGTAATTAGACCTTTATAGAATTAAATCTTTACAATAAGGTTTCATTGTGTATTTCATTATGTAATAACACAAAAAGTGTTGTTTTTATACACTTTGACATTCATTTTAAGATGACAATAGCAATGTTTTAAGTGCAGAAACGTCTATATATTTTTTGCAAATCTATATTTGGTTAATAACCCTGATTTTTAATACCAGTGATTTTTTTTATTCTGATTCACTTTCTGGATAAATTAACGGTCTAAATGACAATATTTTGAATAATATTTTTAACAGTGTTATTAGGCCTTTATAGAATAAACAGTCGCTCTTAAAAATAAGGTTTCATTGTGTATTTCCTTATGTAATAACACAAAGTGCTGTTTTCATATGACAATAGCAATGTTTTAAATTCAGAAAAGTCTGTATTTAAAAAAAATTATATCTGGTATAATAACCCTGATTTTCAAGAAGTTTTTTTTTTATTTTTTATTCTGACTCACTTTCTGTATAAATTAACTGTCTAAATGACAATATTTTGAATATTTTTCACATAAGAAATGTTATTAGATCTCTTATTTGAATAAAGGTTTCATGATGTATTTTCTAACATTAAGACTGAATAATATAATAATAAATCAAGAATGAATAAATGCTGTACAAATATTAATCATAGTTCAACATTTACTAAAGGATTATTAAAAAACAAAGTTCTTTGTTAACATTAGTTGATATTCAACACTTACTAATAAAATTAACATATTATACATTAACTAAATACTGTAGTTAATCCATTGTTAAGTCCCTGTCTTAATGAGTGATATATTAACCTATCAATTCAATGCATTCGTTCAAAAAGGGAATTAATTTAAAACAGTCATTGAATCACAGCCTTAAAAGTTTCATTCAAAACAGCTAATTTGTTTTAGAGTAAGGTCGAAGAACTGACATCAGAAGCTGGATTTAACTATGACACAAGTTAAAATTTTGCTAATGATAATTAAACAATTAGGCGACAAGTCCCTGTTTTGATCAGTTACAAATTGAATTATTAATTCAAGGCATCTGTTCATAAAAGCTGATTCATCTAGCAATTCATTGATCATTGTTTGTTCATGCTAAATGCATTAAACTAATTAATTTTTACATGTAGCTTGTTACCAATAAAACAATATTAGTATTTTACTCAAACCTACACCTAAGAAATCCAGAGAAACTTTCAATTGGTCACATTTTTGACTCTATACCAAAAATTATTGTATAATAATAAATAACACTAAATAATAAAAAATAAATGCAACAAAGCAAATAAAACCATAAAATAAACTACTGGGTAACACTTTAAAATAATGGTCTATCAGTTAATGTACTTACTAACATGAAGAAACAATTAGCAATAGATTTATTACATCTTTGTTTGTTTTAGTGTAAGTTATTTAAGCTAAATAAAGTTAATTCTTGTTAACTCATAGCGCATTGACTAATGTTAACAAGTCCAACTTTGGATTTTAATAATGCATTAGTAAATATTGAAGTTTATTCATACTTAGGTAATATTAGTAAATACATTAACTAACGGATCGATATTCTAAAGTGTTACAAACAACTGTAAAACAACTAAATCTCTCAAACACACTTTGTCACCTATCTCTCTTTATCCAATAAAAACTTTGATTTTTAATACTTGGCACCAATACAATTGTTGTTGTGCGCTGGAATGAGTGCCATTGGTGGTGAAGGGCCGATTGATTTGAGCAGTCTGAAGTGCATTGATACAGGACCCCTGGACGAGCGCTGCCTCGCTCTGCTCAGCATGAAGAGCCACTAAGGCAAAAATAAGCCCTGAGTCAATATGGCGTGCGTGTATAAATAAACCTGTGCTGAGACATCAGTAGGGGGAGCGTCAGCCGGCGCATCTGCCTGTGATGATGATGAAGATGATGATGATGGAGAGCAGATTGATGAAGGCTGACAGCTCAGATAAGCAGCGCTGGCAGGGTCGCCCTCTGCTACGGAGATGAGTACAAGGTGGAAAGAGCCAAGAAGTGGCCATTTCTCATGACGTACAGAGAAAGGAGATGGCAATTTTATATAGGGGTAAGAAAGAGCATTACAGACGTGCTCTAACCACATTTCTGTTTCACAGTGTGGTCAAAGAAATAAAGTCAGACTAAAATCTGAGTTAAGGGGAAACTTTTATTTAATTCTTTTATTTATTTTTTTGCTAATGTTTAAAGGTTTAGATAAAACCATCAGTAGGTGATGTGAACTCACTGTCTTAATGAGTGATTCATTAAATTAATTTGGCCAAAAAATTGATTCATTTAGAAGTCTTTATGAAAGGATCATTGAATCAATGACTTAAATGATTAGTTTAAAACAGCTCATTTGTTTTAGAGTGAAAGTAGAAGCTATATTTAACTACAGTGCATTCGGAAAGTATTCTTAGCGCTTCACTTATTCCACATTTTTTATGTTACAACCTTATTCCAAAATGGATTCAATTAATTTTTCCTCAAAATTCTACACACAATACCCCATAATGACAATGTGACATAAGATTTTTTTGAAATTGTTGCAAATTTACTAAATGTTTCATTCAAAACGTCTGATTTGTTTTAGAGTGAGGTCAAAGAACTGAAAATCAGAAGCTGGATTTAACTATGACATGGAGTTAAGGGGAATTTTTATTTATTTGTTTATTTCTTGCTAATGAGAATGAAAGAACTCAATTAAACAATACTTTGTCAATGTTTGATGTTTTCGTGTTGGTCCAGGCCTGTCACAAATGCAAACATATACTGTCAGTAGGTGGCGCCAAGTCACCGTTTTAATGTGTGATTCAGAAAATCAACAATTCAAGGCAATTCGTTCAAAAAAAGTTGATTCAATTAAAGATTAAATCTTTTTGGAAGTATCATTGAATAACTTAAATGTAAAAAGCTGATTTGTTTCAGAGTGAGGTCAAAGAACTGAAATCAAAACCTGGATTTAACAATGATATATTTATTTCTTGCTAATGAGAATTAAACTATTTTAATTAAAGAATTTAATTAAACAATATTTTGCCAATGTTTGATGTTTTTGTGCTAGACCAGGCCTGTCACAAATGCAAAAACATACCATCAGTAGGTGGCGCCCTGTTTTAATGAATGATTCATAAAATCATCGTTCAAGGTATTCGTTCAAAAATGCTGATTAATTTAGAGATTAAATCTTTATGAAAGTACTATTGAATCATTCATTTTAATATATCATTCAAAACAGAGTGAGGTCAAAGAACTGAAATCAGAAGGTTGATTTATCTATGATATATTTTATTTAGTTTGCGAATGATAATTAAACAATTATTCAAATTTAATTAAATGGTTTAATTAAACAACATTTTGGCAATGTTTGATGATTTTGCGCTGGTTCAGGCCTGTCATGGATGCAAGTCCTTGTCTTGAGTGATTCACTGACTTAATTCAAGGCATTCACTCAAAAAAGCAGATCCATTTCTCAATGAAGCCAGAGACTGTTTTTATGAATGAATCATTGAATCACTGACTCGACTGATTTGCTCAAAACTCATTGAGAGATTAATTGAAACTCATGAGAAATTAAGCAAGTGACTGTTATAATGAAGCATTGAATCAAGACTCAATTTGCTTAAGTTCGTTCAGGAATGAAACATGGATGTGTTGCTCTGGACGCACACATTTTCAGTCTTCTTAGATCGAACTACTGAAATCAGTAAAAAATAAATAAATAAATTTTTTTAAAAACTATCTAAAAAGTTAATGCAAAAACAGAAGAATAGCAAGCCAAGTATGCAGCCACAGCCAATAAGGTAAAAAACTAAAGATAACCAATTGAATGTTTTAATAAAGACACTAAACCTGTAGAGCTTCTTCTCACCAAGTAGGCTAAACTCAAGTTTTTACCACACATTCTTCAAAACTCCATGTAAAAATAGCTTAGCATAGCATAGCATATTAGCATAGAAAAAAAAAATTACACAAAAGGTCCTCATATATCTAGGAGACATTTGCAAATTCCCCTGAGTGATGTTAGTATCACAGAAGCTACATCCCCTTTAAAAGAGTTACATTTGACCAAAAATGATGTCCCATTCGTAAATACCCTTGTCACAGGTGGAATTTTTGGCTCAAGTCCTGGTTCATGTTTTGGTTTGTAAAGGGAGAGGTTTTTGCAGCAAAGTGCAAAGAATCCTCATGTTGGTTAAGAACTGATAGAAGATTTGATGAAGCTGTTCTGTCTGAGCTGGTTGCTGACAGTGATCCATTACACTGAGCGCCAGTTTGCTTTGCGATGCTGATTGTGAGGGAGGTCTGAGAGCACATGATGACAAGACTCTAGCCAGCAGCTCGCATACAGACAACAATGAGAGCGTGAGCAGCATGATAACATACTGAACAAAAGATAATATTGCCTCATGACATTTACAGTTGAAGTCAGAATAATTAGCCCCCCCTGAATTATTAGCCCCCCTGTATATTTTTGTCCCCAATTTCTGTTTAACAGAGAGCTGATTTTTTTCAACACATTTCTAAACATAATGGTTTTAATTACTCATTTCTAATAACTGATTTATTTTCTCTTTGCCATGATGACAGTAAATAATATTTTACTAGATATTTTTAAGACACTTCTATACAGCTTAATTTAAAGGCTTCACTAGGTTAATTAGGTAAACTAGGCAGGTTAGGGTAATTAGGCAAGTTATTGTTTAACGATGGTTTGTTCTGTAGACTAATCTAAAAAATATATAGCCTGAAGGGGCTAATAATTCTGTCCTTAAAATGGTTTTTAAAAAATTTAAAACTATTTTTATTCTAGCTGAAATAAAACAAATAAGACTTTCTCCAGAAGAAAAAATATTATCAGACATACTGTGAAAATTTCCTGAATCTGTTAAACATCATTTGGGAAATATTTCAGAAAGAAAAAGAATTCCAAGGGGGGGCTAATAATTCTGACTTCAACTGTATATAATCCCAACAACTAAAAATTCTGAAATAGGTAAAATGGTTGCACTTAATTCTACATTATGTGTAGTTAGTATGTACTTATGGTTTAATAACATGAGAACGTACAAGTTACATAAGGTAACAGCATGGGTTGAGGTTAGGTTAGGGGAAAGGTTTAGGGATAGTACCTTGTAATGACCCAGTTTATGTTATGACTATGATCAGTGTTGGGGAAAATGCGTTACAAGTAATGCAAGTTAAGTAATTAGATTACTTTTTTCAATATAAGCAACTACTTTTTCAAATCCAAGAACTTTTTTCAAAATTTTACTTTTTAAAAAATTAATACCAGTTAAATGTTTTTTTATTTTTTATTTTATTGACTGACTACTCTCTTGTCTAAGTGATGAGAGAAACCAGGATTTAAGTAATAGTCCACCAAAAAAAAAAAAAAACTTCATTATTTACTCAACCTCAAATATGACATCCTTGTATATGACTTTTTTTCTGTCTGAATGGTTTTAAATTTTATCCTGGTGCTTCTATTCTGTAATAGTGTTGAATAGTGGCTTTTATTTTGAAGTTTCCAAAAGTACATAAATTAACATTATACAGTATATTAATTTTACAATCTTATGTCATGTATCATATGTCGTATATGTCAGTCACACAATGTTCATTCGGTTGCTGCTTGAAGACAGTGATTTGGGTTTAAAATTTAAAAATGAGAAATATTTCAGTTTCATACGACATGTGTTCATAAAATATATTTATATACATCAAGTTAGTAATTAATAACAGTCACACTTTATTTCCGTTTGTTGAATTTAGGTTACATTACATCTACATGCCAACTAATTCTCATTAGATTATAAGTAGACTGTTAGGTTGGTTAGTGTAAGTTGTCATGTAGAGACAAACTTTTCGCTGACAAAACTCAGATCATCTACCTAAAATTTCATGATTATATATAAATTTCCAGGCCATTTAAGACCAAACAGCTTGTTTTCTTCAGCTCAAAGAAACGAAATAAGTATAGATTAAATAAATAAGCTTATTTTTCTTATTTAAAAAAAACAACAACAAAAAAAAGTAATTCTGCCAATACAATCATAAAATGATTTAAATTTAATGATTATTTTAAAAAAGAAAATTCTTAAACACAAATGCTCATTTTGTTTATTCAAAGTAACCTTGCATTCTGTAAATTCTTTATCTAAATTCTTTAAATCAAGTTTACCCTGTTTCAGTTTAATGGTCCAACATGTTTACAGCAATGTCAAGGTGTTAAAAAAAAAAACAACAAAAAAAAAAACATTGTACTGGCCTACTGTATGAAGCATATAAAACGAAACACAACGTCGCATCATTTGTTTCAGAAAATGAATAAGCAGTGTCTCAACATCCATTTGACATGACTGGACTTTGTTCCTCAACACCTTGATGCTCATGACAAGAATAGCATGTGTAGTTACCGCTTTTTTTAAGTGGTTCAAATCGACGTTATGTATGGATGAATGATATTTTTGCACTTTTACACATTATAATCCATAATTACATTACACAATACTGAAACCGCATGTCAAAATAACACATTGTCAATATTTTTTGAGACCCCCCCAAATTTCACAAATCATGTTTTCAGCCCATGCCTTATTTAGGGAAGCCGAGGTCCCCCTTTAGCTCGAATAATGTTCGCACCCTGGTGAAATGTGATACGCAAAGCAACACGAGTGAACGTAAAATGTGCACAGAAGTTGAAACATTCTTCTGCCAATATCACCAAAGTGTTCATCTGTTTAATGTTTTGAGCCCAATCATCTGACTTTATTTTCTTAGGCTTAAATAAATTTGTTGAAAGTGCTTCACATTCTAAATGAAGCGCTTTACATTATTGACTACAAGCGAGTGTAAAATGCAATTACTCAAACAACCATCACTGCATTTCTGAGAAAAGCCAAACACATTGTACACATCTTCCTGTTTGCACGTCTGATTCTGGATAACATCCGTAATAAACACCCGAGACCCCTGAGCGAGAGGTGTGTTACACCTCTATTATAATGCTCTTGCTACAGGAAGCGGTTTTTCTACTGCAGTATTTACATCATAACCACAAAACTGTGACAGAGAGTCACTGCTGGAAATGGCTTACACGTATTAGCGCTCGTTGTAAAGTGATCTGTTAGCATAATCTCATAATGGGATGGGTGGTGTGACCACAGTCTTATATCAAGGTATGAATCATGTCATAAACCACTATTAAAATACATCACAATATTATTAATATTTCTCAATTTAACTGAAGAAACTGAATAAGCATGTGCTAGGCATGGGCTGGTATAAGATTCTGATGGTATGATAACCTTGGATAAAAATATCACGGTTTCACGGTATTGTGATTACTGCTCTAAAATAGGTTCTTCTTAAATGTCTGGGTAAACAACAACAACAACTTTTTTCCTCTTTGAAAACAATATATTTTATTTTTTGAGAGGTTTAAAATATTTTAAAGAAGTGAACATGTCAGGCTAAATAATGAAAATGAATCATTGACTTCTGCTGTCTTCATTAGTTTCAAATACACTGATTTCTTTACCATTTAAAACGACATCTTTGGATATCTTTTCTGCTGGAGATACTGTTGTCCTAAAATAAATAAATAAATAAATAAATCGTACACATATTACAGAAAATTTGGGTGGTTTTAAAACCTTGACTTTTCTAAACCACGGTATACCTTGAAAACGTCCCACGCCTAGCATGTGCTAATAACTACCCGAAAATCCAGTGAATTAAATATGCAAGTGAAATTCTCAGAAAAGAAGCCCAGTGTGTTTTAATGATTTGTAGTCGTGTTTGAATAAATCTATTTTGTTATTTAATAAACTACTGATAGCATTTCTTCCAAATTTAAAATAAAAAAGCTGTATGAAAAAATTATTTAAAATTTAATTTAAAATTTGTATTTAAAATAAAAAAGCTGTGTAAATTTTTTCAAAGCTGTATATGACATAACATAATTATTTTATAATATAAATGGTAACACTTTACAATAAAGTTGTATTAGTTAATGTATTTACTAATATTAACAAACAATGAACAATACAGTAGCTATGTTTCCATCCAAAGATGTGAATTAAATTAATGCAGATAACTGGAATATTGCCTAGAAGACACCCGAATAAAGCAGCGTTTCCATCCAATGAGTCAAACAGAACAAAATAGTCACTTCCTGATTAAATGGCACCAAATATCAACAGTAAAAAGGGAATTTGCTGCGTGAATCTTTTCTTTATTTAATAAATGACTTGCGTCTAAAAAGACAATGCAGACACGCAATGAACGTGTGGTGGCATTTGAAGGCGTGACATTCGGAGCACAGACCCTCTTGACAGGTCTGGAGGTAATTAATAATCTAATACTGAAATGGTTTAAGTGTTTTAGAATGACCAAAACAACATTTCAGATGTTTTCCAATGTGCTCAGCCTGCTGGCTTATCCATTCACACACATTTTTATCATCACATGATCTCTTATAACAAAATCACATGAGTTTTTTTAATGCACATACTGGAATTTGTTCTGTAAAAGTGTTTTCATTGTAGTTTATGCGCATCTTTTCTTATCCAATAAAAAAGTTTGTCCTATAAGTTATGCACATTCGTTTTTTATGCGCATTTTAAAAATATATGCGCATCTTGGCTTTCCATAATAAGCCATTAGTAAATGTTGAACTTTGATTAATAAATGATTTACAAGCATCTTTCATATTTGGTTCATGTTCATAGTAAATACATTAACTAATGAAACTGTATTGTAAAGTGTGACCAATGTAATTATTAGCAAACTAAAGTAAATATGACTGCAGCAGATAACTATCAGCATTAATCAGCTTTCCAAAGCAAATGTTTTTTTTTAATTATTTTATAATTAATCACAATTACTTTGTAGCAAAATAACCTATTTCAAATGAATGCTCTTATTTTCAACAAAAATTGTTAATTGTTAAGCCGCATATGCCTAAATGTTATCAAAATTTATAAGAAATCAGCCTATTAAAATGATCTCTGAAGGGTATTGTGATGTTAAAAAAAGTAGAATAACGGTTGCAGAATTTTTTTCACAGGAAAAAAAAATTACATTTTAAAATGTATTGAGATACTTCAAAGGGCTCATATCTTCCCCTTTTAGAAGATGCTGAAAATGGCAATTTTGGGGACAGAGGAATTTTTGTAGCCCATGCCTTTAAATGCAAATGAGCTGGTTCCCCCGCCCACTGTTTGGGTATGCATATCTGCTACTGCATCACATTAGATAAAAAGTACAATGACAGCGACAGACTGCGACTTCGATACAGATGAAACAGATCCAGTTTCTGAATAAAAAATACAACAGTAGGATGAACAGGAAGTTTCCCAATGGTTAATGTATTTGTTTTATAGTTTATACAGCCTGATTGCCATTATGAATTAGCCACACACAAATACCGTTACAAAGTGTGCTGTACACACACACGCACACTTAACTTTGCATTGTTTTTGCATGTCTACTCACGACAAATGTGAAAGGATGCAAGTAAATATACATTGCTGTATGAATATCCATTTAGTCACTGTACAAATGAACATGATTTAATGACCACTAATCAGGATGTCTGTTGTGTGATTAAATAGTTTCTGTTAATAGTTGTGTACTGACACAACTTTTCTTTTTTACAAACATGCACTGTTTAAAAACATTTTTAAGCCTGTAAAACCTTGAAAAAAAATCTTGAGGTGCAGCTGGATCAAGGATAGTAAGAACAGATTGTTTTAATCCCAGTTTCTTTACAAATCCTGTCTTATGGATATAACACGCATTAATACTAAGACATGGTAATATGCACACCAATATATATCAGTGGGTGGGGGTGGGGCAAGGATTTATATCCTAATTTAACATTATAATATTTTTTTTGAAAGATATAGGCATTGAAAAATGGTTATTTCTAACATTTATGTCTTTATAACATCCTAATATGGCTGTGCACAGATTACAGTACAGACATATCTGCCCAAACAGCTTCCAAAAGTTGATTTTGCAATGATAGATACTCTTCAACGTGTAACAAAATTACAATTTTCATCACAGATTTTTGACTAAATGTATCCTTGATCAGCATAAGACTTTTAAAAAACATTTAATCTAAAAACTCAAAACAAAACTTTCTGCTCAAAGTATACTAAAAAAACTGTCTAAATCTAAAACTTAAAAAATGTCCACCAGCTGAATCTGCATATCCCACTCAGCCCTTTCTTATGTAAAACATCCAGATGCTTTATGAATAAGAACTTAATCCCACCCACGGCAAGAAAACTTAACATGTTATGACACGGCAGGACCGATGTGTGGTTTTTTGGGCTTACAGGACACGTCCTGCTCCAGTAGCGTGCATAAACACAGCTTCACCCCGCCGAACACATCAAGCCAACCTGTGGGCCTAAGATCTCCCAATCATGAAATCACCAGAGCACTAAACAAGCAGACTAAAAACAGCCAGATTTCCATCCAGGAAAGGAGAAAGAGAGAGAGAATTAGCCGTCGGATTTGAGCTCCCTGAGCTGAGACTTGTTGCCATGGGATCTGTGGTGATTTTTAACATTGGATTACGAGATATCTGACGCCCATTAGGAGACGCTGAATTAACACTGAGGTAAAATGGCACGCGATTATTTCAGGAGCTTTTCTTATGTTGAAGAATGATTGAATTAAGCTCATTTAGAGTAAAGGAAGCATCGGTTCTCAAGCATGTCAGAAATGAAAGATCTGGAAAACATTAGAAATAGTTGACAGAAATGCTTCGCTAAAATGATTCGAGTTACATGAGTGTCTGAGGAAATAAGAACACACACTCAAGAAAGCACTTAAATTGATGGAAATACATGTAGACTTAAATAATAAATCAGAAATCATTTCCTAGACATAACTCATAGCAGTGGTGCTGAGAGTTTAAATTTGGAGACTCCAAATTTGCTGTAATTAATGTTCAGGCTGTTCTCCATCTGTGTGCAAAATGTCATAACCTTCCCCTAAGCGGTTATATGGGCTGCCATTAACTGCAAGACTGAAGAAATATTTCATATGAAAATCAAGGATAACAATAGGTGCTAACACACTTTTGGAGTTGGCTGCTAATAAATCTTGAAAATATTTTAGGGGCTTTAAAGCCCTATGCAGTTTTTAATAATTATTTTATGTGTCTCTTCTGGGTCAAAAGCATACCCAAATGGGTAATGAGGATTATATTAATTTCATGCTTTTTTTCTGCTAAGCATTAACAGAATACAGAAACAGATGGCTGAGGAAAAAAAATCCTTTAAAACAACAGAAAAAAGCCAAAATCAGGTGACCGCAGGGTGAAAATGTGCTAACGTCTCACTGACAGCATAGCACAAATATAGAAACCTGTCTGAATACCAGTGTCTATTTGAAGGACATCTCCTTGACAGGCTATGTTGGGCTGAAAAAAAGGATGGTTGTGGAATTCAAAAGGGACAGACCGTGATAATGCTTAATCGATTTGAGCTGACATGTTTTGAAGGAGATACTCCTTTTGTGAGCATGTTGGGAAAGAAATGCAGCTCAACCTGCTTTTGTCCCAGCCCTGCAGAGCAGCAGGCTCCATTTATGATCCGTGGCTCTCTTTTGTCCAGCATATATGGTCTGTATAATTCATATTTATGTATGTCCTGTTTAAAAATATGCAAGTCTGCATAAGCACAACTCAAATGTGGAGATAAAAATATTTGCTTATTCGATAGGAGGATTTATAAAGCAAAGGTAAGGTAACAGTCAGGTAACAGTCATTATATAATATTCAAATACAATGGCTAGTGGGTGAATCAGCTAGTTGTTAAGGCCTTGATCACACTGAACACACTTTTTGCGTTGCGAGGTTCCTTTTTTGAATGGCTGTGCCTTGCGTTTTTGTCAATGTGCACTGTGCGCCTGCTGTCATCTCTGAACCGAAAAAGCACGCTGTGTCAATTGCATCTTTCTCCTTCTCCAATCCAATGAAAGCAGAGGCGGGATTTCTGTTGATGTGACAGCAGTATTTGTGTTGCCAAGATAACTACAGAGATTTTAAAAATATAGAGGAAAGACTTGTGGTCGCTAGGGCAGCACAATATTGGAGAAAAAAAAAAAAACATACATTGCGATGTTTATATCTTATATATATTGCAATTTTTCACAAGATAATTAAATTTTAGATTGATTTGGATGCCTTAAGGGAGTGCATAAAATTTAATAAACAAATTACAAGCAGAGATAAAGCAATCATGGAAATGAAGGAGTCTTATGCTGCGTTCACACCAGACACAGATGAAGTGTCAAGCTCAAGTGATTTACACGTTGAGTCAATGCAAAGACGCGAAGACAACCTGCAACACGATACGCGCGAACGACGCGATTCGCACAAGTTGAGCGTTTTGTCCGATTGATGTGCTTAACGTGTGTATCGCACGTTTCACACAAAACAATTGAGTTGGAAAATCTGAACTTCAGTGGACGTTGGTGCCGCGTTAACCATGATGTAGCGCTTTTTGAGGGAAAATCCTTTTGCCGACACCAGACAACAACTAATCAAACTGGGCTCGGCTCAGTCTGAAGCTCTGCTGAAAGCTTCCATCATTCAGGTACAGTTTCTGAAGGAATTGATGACTCACAGAGCTGGGTGCACATCTGAATGGATCTAGTTGACTCAGACACGACTCCAAATGAATCTATGCTGTTTTTCAGCCTTCCTAAAGCACATAAACAGCTATTCTCTCAATAAAATCCATGTTAGCCATTTAACAACGAAGTCATTCAGTCACCGGGCAGATAGAAGCCCTGCCCATAATGCAAGTCTGTGTCTATTGTCAGTGACTTTGAAGCACAAATGAAGTGGATTTGACGTGCGAATGAAGCGAGTAAACTCAAAATGTTAATGAATCTATTTACGCATGAATAGCATGATTTATCCGCACATACCGCATCTGGCGTGAACACGGCATAACAGTATACAGTTACAGAAATAAAATAATCAAATGTACAATAAAGCTGTATATTCTCTATTGTGCAAATAATTAAATACAAGTAATCATTGTTAAAGCTACAAACATAATTTCTAATGGCCAAATGCTCTAAACTTTCTTAAAATGTTTACACAGGCCTTAAAAACACAAGCAACTGATAAACTGAAATGACTCCAAAATGTTCATGTGTGCTGAAAGGTTGTCCCTGGTCAACTATAATCTTGACTCCACACTGAAAAAGGCCGCAACATAATAGGATCGTTGCCTACATAATCGCAGCACACTTTTTCAACCAGGCCTCTGCATTCTCAGATGACGGGTTCGGTGTGATCAGCCCCTAAAATTATATATAGGCCCAAATTACATGTGGTATTAAAGGGTTCGATTTATAACATTAAATTATGTTATTAATTACTCACCATCAAATCCCTTTGTTTATCTTCAGAACACAAATAATAATAAAAATATATATTTTAGGTAAAATCTGAGAGCTCGTTCATCCTCCAAAGACAACAAGGTTTCGGACTCATTCACAATCCAGAATAATAACATCCTCAAAATAGACCATATGCCTTCGGTGCTTTAACCATAATATTGTCAAGCTGATGCTTTTGTGCACATAAAACAAAAATAATGACTTTATATAACAGTTACTTCTCCTCAGTGTCAGTATAGGGTGCATGTTCATGTGTCATATTTAGTCGCATCTTTGACTTATTAGCCTTGTTTCTGAGTCGTTCAAAGTCCAGAAAAATACCAAAAAACATCCTAAAATAGACCATATGCCTTCAGTGGTTCAATCATAATCTTGTCAAGCTGATGCTTTTGTGCACATAAAACAAAAATAATGACTTTATTCAATAGCTGCCTCTCCTTAGTGTCAGTATAGGGTGCACATTCATGTGCCACTCTTAGTCGAATCTCTGACTTATTAGCCTTGTGCTTTGTTTCAAACAGAGGAAGTTGCACACAAACATCCAGGATGTGTACCTCACTGCACAGTGCTCATGAACATGTGCAATATACTGACACTGAGAAGAAACGGTTAAATAAAATCCTTTTGTTTTATGTGTATAAATTGATTGAACCACTGAAGGCATATGATCTTTCAGAGATTTCGAGACCATTGCTATCTATGAAGGATGAGGGAGCTCTCAGAAATTTTATCTAAAATATCTTGATTCATGTTCTGAAGTTTAACAATGTTCTCAAGGTTTGGCGTGAGGGTGCACTGTTAACAACTTCCTGTAGAATCTACAATACCTTATACTGGGAGCAGTTCGCCAGTAACTTACTGTAAATCAATTACAGCAAAAATACTGTATTTACATTTACAGCACCATTTATCTTGCTGTATATTTACAGTATTGCATACCTTTACAGTAAAAATACAGTAATTTTCCCAAAGCAGGTTTTTAATACAGTAACATACTGCATAACTCTCCTACAGTAAAATATAGTTCATGTTACAGTTAAATACTGTAATTTACAAACATCGTCAACAGTGTGAGTAACTAATAATATTTTTATTTTTTGGTGAGCTAACACTTTATGATCATCACAAGTAGACATTTTTATGTATAAGTTTAATTGTGATCATTTAACTTTCGATCACTTCTATTGGTTGTCAAAAACAAATTGTATTGGATTGTTTTGTACACTGTAAAAAAATACTGGGTTCCACACAATGAATTTGATTTGGGACAACATGAAGGAATTAAGTTAACGGATTAAACATAAAACAATTACGTTGTCCCCAAAAAACCCTCAAGAATTGTTTTTCTTTAGCTCGTTTTAAATAAGTAGTTTGAACAAACAGCAATAGTCATTTTTTCAGTGTAGTGCAAATGGTCATGTGGTGAAATGCATTTGAGCAGCCACCAATTACCAACTACCTCCCACCTTATTCATAAAAGTTATTGGACATGTTAGGCAGACGAGATTTAAATTTGAATTGGAGAAGCTCACTCTGTAGCACTTTCTGGGGTCTCTTTTTGCATTATTACGTGAATTTCTAAGCTTGTTTCACAATAATAGACCAAAAGATCAGATGAAGCCATAAGAGATGTGCAATGGGAATGTGTCTCCCTTGTGAGGAGTCTAAACAAAAAAAAAAACATCTTAATAATACCAGGTGTAAATGGATATTTTAAAGTATTTTAAGCAAGAAACAAAACACAGAAAGTAAACAATTTAAAACTAAAATGAGCACACAAAAAGCTAAAGGAGTATCTAAAATATAGCTAAAATAAACAGTTTTGGCACACTACATGCAATATATGAAGGTAACTATATGAACTCAATTTTTGGGGCTGAACTTTTGTTGAATTTTGATTTCAATATTTACATTTTAGTTCAAGTTTTTTACAGAACATAAAGTAAAAAAATTAAAACTAATTTCTTACCAACTCGCTTGATCAATGTTTAATTTTATACATTAAGATTTAGTTAACAGTAACCAGAAACAAAAAACTTTTTTTATTGTAGCTTTATTTCCTACAGTAACATGATTACCATGAAAAAAACACACACACACAATCTGTGGGATTAAAATAGCAAGCAATAAATCAATGAAATTACTCCAAGCCTGAAGAGTTGTTGTGACTCCATATCGAGATATCGGATAAGAATTTGGCTAAATATTTGCAGGCTTTACATGAGGAAAAGTTGGCAGACTTACAGCAGCTGTTTGAAATAGTTCTTACTAAACCTGAAACCGTTTTTATGTCACAAGACAGCATTAGAAACACACGCATTAAAATGTCAGGATTTACCCTGCTCACGCTGGAGAAACCCGAACACCACAGGAAGAAAATTGACTTCTATAGTTTAGTGCATTTAAACTATACTGTTACAGTAATAAACCAAATACATTTCAATCTTATTTTATGTCTTAATTCTCATTAATGAAGTCTGAACTTTCATTAACAGTAGATTCACAAGCTGTAAGTTAACCATTTGAAAAAGCTGAAGTTCAAAAAGCTGAACTGTAGTACTTTATTATAAAATGACTCGCGTGAACTCTGAACAAACTCACTGTATAAAATGAACCATATTACTCAATAGTACTGTACATGTGAGAGAGAGAAAACATTTTTCCACACTCTTTACTTTGCTGTATAACTGCATTTAGTAACCTACATTAACAAAAAGAGCTACAGTAATGTTCAAAGTTTAATTATGTATGGTTTTTAAGCATTACACCAGCATATTAAAAAGATTTTCTGAAGGATCACATGACTGTAAGACTGAAATAATGAAGATGAAAATTCAGATTTCCCATCAGAGAAATAACATGCATTTAAAATTGCATTTAAATAGAAAATTGTTATTTCTATTATATTGTTGAACATGAGAAACTGGAGTTTGGTGACAAAAAAAAAATCATATCACGATACAGTAGAAGTCATCAAATATCCTGATAAGTAACACTATAGTTTATGTAACAATTTAAGCCATTTACTACAGGCTTATTACCTGCCTATTATTAAGATATTAATTGTGTATTAACACTTATAAAGTTTAATCTTATTTTACATCCTTAATACCTAAACCCAACTACTACGTTACTAACAATAATAAGCAGCTAATTAGTAGTTTGAGCCAAAAGTCTTAGTAAATGGTTTGTTAAGAGCGTGAATTGTACATTAAAATAAAAAGTGAACATGTTTATATAAAATTGACCCAAATTTTTGTAAAAACCCAAACATATAATTAAACAAAAATAAAAAATCTGAAAAATGTGTTGTGTAACAACAATGAGATGACAAAAAGTACTGAAATTAATCAAATATTTTGTATAATTTATTTTAAAATAATGACATGTGTGTCATGATTACCAGCAATCTATTACTTGCAGATCGCTGGAGAACTACTGATCTGTCACTGAACTGGACTACAAATAACATCATGCACTTCACACACACCAGTTCCTGATTGCCAGATTCCACTTCACACACACCAGTTCCTGATTGCCTGATTACACACACACACACACGCACACACACACATGCACACGCACACACTGCAGTCTTGTTTCTTTCTATGAACATTACGAAGCATTTTCCCTTGTTTGACTTGTTTTGACCCCTGTCTTGTTTTTGTCCATTTTGCCACCTAGCCTGACTTTTTGCCTGTATTTTGACCACGTTTTCGTATTATCTTTATGCTACTGTTTGCCCCTGTTTTTTATTATTGCCAGCATGACTTCTCTTTAATAAAACTGCATGGATCCTCATCTCTGTTGTTCAGCGTCCTCCGTTATAGTGTGTGTCTGTCTTATTTATATTTTTAATATAACATTTTTCCGCATTTATTTCGAACCTCTAGGCAAATGTTTGGTTAAAAATAAAAATGGAATTATATTAATTACGCATAAAACACTTTTCAAAATCTAATGATGACAAGCAAAACATAAAATATTGCACAATGCATATATTGTACTTTCAAGCATGCTACTTTCACATCATGCCTTCATTCACATTTCTGTCTTAACCCATTATGTAAACAATGTACATTGTGTGACACCACAAACAAACAATAGAGGACAATATGAAATGACAGACTTTTTATTTCATCTATACAATACATTTATATGGTCATATTGCAGAGCCCTACTTTCAAGCGCATTAAAACACATCACAGAGCGCAAACATTTGTACAGCAGCTCTTAAAAGGGCAAAGCTCCATTATATTTTGCTAGACCAGTCACTCCTTAAAACTGCTCATAACTCATCAACCTTTATGCAAACATAAACCATTATGGAAAATGAACAGCTCTGAAGAACGAAGAAAATCACTGAGCTTTATTGAGCGTTTTAACTCTACACTCAAGATAATTGTCAAATCAGTTGAATTGGAGCTAATTTTGTGTCACCGTTGTGCAAATAACTCAGCAGCCAGCGGCAGGAATCATAATACGCATCCCCAGAGAGCCGAGCGTCATGGGGCCGACAGTGCAGTGGTAATGGCCTAACAAGGTTACATCTCCATGGGAGACACAGCAAATGGGGGTTGCTTTGAGTGCAAACAACACAGAGGGACCCTCTTGGATCCCCCATATATGATTAAAGCAGCGTGATCAGGCATTGCTGGGTTTTATAACTAATAAACCACTTTAACAAGCCTGAATGCGGTACAGTATTCTCCTTTTATAAGGCTTATATTCATCCAGAGCCATCAAGCAGGTCAACAAAAGCCTCATTTGGAAATGGAGATAATGCATTTGTGTTTATTTTTCGTTTTTCTTTATTGGCATGTCAGCAGGAAGGCGATCATCATGGTGAAACAAAGTGAATGATAAAAGCGACAATTAACATGAAAGGCTAAGCCAGCAATGCCAAGGCCAAATTGATGAACGTGTACCTTGTAATAAACACAATGTACTTTAAAGCAGTGGTTTTCAACCTTTTAGGACACACGCCCCTCCAAGTTGGTCCAATTTCACCCCACCCCTTCCGCGAGCCAAAATTATGATGCATGTGCAAACATTATTCACATATTACTTGCTGCATTTAAAGTGCGTAGCATTAATTACATTGAAACATAAACATATAGCTTATCGATGACTGATTAAGCATGGACATTTAAAAGTTTAGTTATGCTTTGCGCTGCGAGATGCGTCCACGCATTACATCAAGTGTGTGCAGTTTACCTTATGAAGTCACACTCTTGACATCGCATATTGTGGGAAGCATACGCAGATCTTCGTTATAATCGCAGGTGTTTTAACCAATTTTATCTCACAGACTAGCACGAATAGGCCTATGCAGACTCTCATTTTATAAATCGAGCATCACAGCGAGGCATGCGGGGAGCCTCTACATTCACTCAACGGTTTCTGCTCTCATCCTTCAGACTGAGTTTATTCTTCCGAGGTAATGGATTGTTTTGGCGCTAAAGCATATAGCGCAGTTGTTTTGAATTCGTTCTTCTTGCTTGTTATAGATAACTGACCAATAAAATATACATCAAAATTAAGTTATACATTATACATAATGAAATTCGTTGTAAAAAGATAAATATATAAAAGTGTATATATTTTTTTCGTTCGTGCCGCCCTTACTGCAGGTGGATGGTGCTTCGCTCTGTGGAAAATAAGGATTTAATTAAATGATCCACTCCTGTTGTAAACATCTGTCATATATTTGCTGCATTTTTAATGTCATCATTTTAAAGATTATGTCTTGAGCATCTCATTTCTGCTCAATGATTATGTCCTTCATAAAGGCTGGTTCTTTTAACTTCGATGAGGGACAATAGTGGTTTTACAGATTAAAAAAAAATATCTTAATGTAAAAAGGAAACATAAGCTTGACAGCAAAAGTTCCTATCAATGTCATAACAAACGCCCTTAAAATAATGCAGCCTGTAGTTTACAGCAGAATCTAGTGTTCTTTGAGATGCGTTTGAGATTGTGTTGTCTGTCATTCTTTTAGGGGTTTTTTTCTCAAACGACACGGCTTTAGAAAATGAGGACATGAAACTCTGCCAGATAGTTGCGCTGGTTTACCAACACTTGTTTGAGTGTGTAATTTCTTAGCATCTTCATAAGGATGATATTGTTTTAAATGATGAAACAGGTTTGTGATGTTGCCTGTTTCTGATGACACGAGTCCTCTGCTCAGTTTGCTCTGTCACATTGCTCTGTTTTGTCTGGGATTGCAAAAAACTAAGTAGCTCCAGACAACTAAAGTCTAGTGACGTTTCTTATCAACTATGTTGGTGACATTTTTTACCTTATTTTTTTCTTACTCCTCCAAGTGCAACTAACACTGTATGGCTTTACATTTGTATTGCGTGCGGCACCTGGAAGGGCAGGCTGCAAAATGCGCATAGTGCGTAAATATTATCGAACACTTATCGAACTGTATTTATCGATTTATCGAAAAAATATATATTGTGATAATTATCGATATCGAATTAATCGCCCAGCGCTAGCTCCTATAAATGATAATCTTGAAAAACAATGTTATAAAATGGGAAGGAACATTAGAAATGTATATGAAAGCTATGCAAGCCAGAATAGCAAATTTAAGTATAAATGTACCTCCGGTATCTGGCATAGTATACTTTAATGCTGTAAAAATTAAATTTATAAAATTATGCAGAAAATAAAATAAAATGCTGTAAAAACAATTTGTTGTTTCTATTCCACTACACTGTTTGCAATAGTTAAATTCACTGAATGAATAGATAAATTACACAAGCTGGATTTACTGGTCAGATGCACTAGAAACGCAACACATCTGCTGATTACAAAGGGGTAATGCAAACAAAATCATAAAATAAACCAATTCGTCATCGTTTTCCTGATGTGGACACAAATACAGTTATTGTTATATTTATCTATTTATCATACTTCGTGTGAACAGCACTTAGCTTGATTAACTAAAATAACTAAAACTGATATTTTAAAATAACTAAAACTGATACTTAAACTGATAGGCCATTAAACAAACATGATGAAATAAATGTATAAAAACCTTGAAAGAGAACTGTGACAGATGTATCTAAACATTGATGGTTTTGACAATTACATAAAAACATACAGAGTTTATAAAAGGAAAGGCATCATAATAATTCACCACTTTTTGATTTAAAAAAAAAATCATCTGAATATTTTTATAACATACTCAAGAATCTAATCGTCATTTAAATGTTACTAAAACATTTTTTATACTAGGAGGTGTTTAAAAATAATATAACATGTCTTTAAACAAAATCTGTCAAATGCAGTACGTGTGATCACATCACCACTAACAGATGTATATGGTACAACAGCGGATGTATAGGCGCTAGAGAACAAGGTTAGTCTGTTTGTGTGTGTGAGAAAGAAAGAGTTTCTGGTTATCGCAGTCACAGTGTGAGGTGCAATGGAGTGTTTATCTAAAGACCAGGCCAAACGGTCGAGCCACGACATGACTCTTGTGTCTTATCAGTCGCGGGTGATGGAGCGATGGCCCTCGGTGGTGCGGGTGGGGGAGGATCAGGCACCATTAACAGGCAGAGCGGACACAGAAATACAAGGGACATGTGTAGCTTTGTACAAACACATGCGTTAGACATCCAAGGATGGAATGGTGCTGCATTTGCATTTATGCTGAGGGGGGAAAAAACAATGCTTTTTAGGGGGGTAGATATGTGCAAAACTACAGTTGAAGTCAAAATTAGTAGCCCTCCTGTGATGTTTTTCTTTTCTTTATCAAATATTTCCCAAATGATGTTTAACAGAGCAAGGAAATTTTCACAGTATTTCCTATAATATTTTTCCTCTGGAGAAAGTCTAATTTGTTTAATTTCTAGAATAAAAGCAGTTTTTATTTTTTATTTTAAAACATTAAGGTAAATATCAGCCTCCTTAAGCCATATTAGTTTTCAATAGTCTAAAGAACAAATCATCATTATAAAATGACTTGCCTAACTACCCTAACGTGCCTAATTAACCTAATTAGGCTTTTAAATGTCACTTTAAGCTGAATGAAAGCATCTTGAAAAATATGTAGTAAAATATTATTTACTGTCATCATGGCACAGATAAAATAAATCAGTTATTAAAAATTAGTTATTAAAACTATTATGTTTAGAAATGTGTTGAAAAATCTTCTCACCAAATATAAATGGGGCTAATAATTCAGGAGGGCTAATAAATCTGACTTTAACTGAACAATCTATTCTCTAGTTACAATGGGATTCCAATTGGATTGTTAAAACCATGTGAACTGAAAGTTGCTACAGACTTTTGTTTCAGTATGATGACTCGTTTCTAACTGAAATGGAATATTGAGTAGAGAACGGGGCTTTTTTCTGTTCCTCCTCTCATTTTTATTCACAGCAAATGAATGGTTGGGAAGTGTGGCCAAGCATTAACAGTTACAGCCATAATTATTAGCACTCCAGAATTATTAGCCCCCCTGTATATTTGCTCCCTAATATCAGTTTAACGGATAACACAGTTTTAAACATAATAGCTTTAATAACTCATTTCTAAAAACAGATTCCTTTTATCTTTACCATGATGACAGTAAATAATATTTTACTAGATATTTTTCAAGATGCTAGCACTTAGCTTAAAGTGCAGTTTAAAGGCTTAACTAGGTTCATTATGCAAGTTGTGGTAATCACGTAAGTTATTGTATAATGATGGTTTGTTCTGTAAACAATCAAAATAAATATTGCTAAAGAGGACTAATAATTTTGACCTTAAAATGGTTTTTAAAAAAAATTAAAACTGCTTTTATTCTAGCCAAAATAAAACAAATTAGACTTTTTCCAGAAGAAAAAACATTATAGGAAATACTGTGAAAAATTCCTTGCTCTGCTAAACATCATTTAGAAAATATTTGAAAAAAAGAAAATTCACAGGAGGGCTAATATTTTGACCTCAACTGTACACCCAAGCCATCAAAGGCCCCGTTTACACTGCCAGTTAAATGTGACCCAATTCAGATTTTTTGCTCATATGTGACACAGATTGGATCTATTCTATGTTCGTGTAAAAACAAAAAAAACACATGCATTCGGATATTCAGAGATCGGTTTCAGGCCTCCTTCATATGTGGAAATAAATCTGGTATAAATCGGATATGTGACAATGCGACTATCATGTAAACCGGCAGATCAGATTTATTGAGGCGTTTCGTTTTGTACGTCATTAAACTTGCGACAATGTGGTACTTCTCAGTGGTTTAATGACAGAGAAGGAAGATGCGGTAAACAACAACAACAGAGGAAACAGTGAGGAGGAAATAGGTCAGTGGTCGACGGCAGAAGTTACCTGCCTTCTTGCCCTGTGGGAAGATAAGTCAGTGGAGGGCCCCTTCCCTCCTCCGCCTCAAATTAATTTTAAAGTTGGGAAATCTTTGCATACTTTGCAGTGCTAAAAGAAAGACAATTTCTTCCATCATGGCTAGTGTGGCGCAGATGCTAGAACCCGCCTTTACTAATTCCGACGCCGTAAATTGTGTGGCAAGTGTAAACACATGAATCGGATATGGGTCACAATTAAAAGAACGTGTAAACGGACAGGCAAAAAAAATCTGATATAGACAACAAATTAGAACTGGGCATCAAGACTTGACAGTGTAAACGGTCCCAAACTGATGTCATCAAAGGATTTTGATTGAAAAAAAAAATGTTTGTTTTAGTAATCTTTAGTGTATTAACTTGTTAAACATGGATTAATTGTTCGTCACAGAACTAACTATGTGTGCTAGCAAAATAAACATTAGATATTTTCTTTGCATGCGGGATTTAAAGACTGTTTGGCTCAAAAGGAAAGTTCTGTCATCATTTACTTCCCCTTCCCCTTTTCCCAACCTATTTGAGTTACTTCCTTCAGTTGAACACAAAAGAATATATATTTTGAAGAACACTGGTAACCAGTAGCCCAAGGCTATTCAATTAGTTTGTCATGGGGCCAGCTCATGAAAAGCGTCTCAAACGAAGGGCCCATATGCTGTATTTTTGCTCCTTAAGACACCCATGTTAGATTTTTCTACATTAAAATCTTATTATATTGTATTTTGAAACTACATAATATCAGTGCATTGTACAATGTGGCTTTTTAAACAAAAATTCAAATGTTGCATTTCAAAGCACAACTAAAGCGGTGCACTGCTTAAGTAGGCCTCTTGTACATTCACATTATTATGTTACATTACAGACATTACAGACACATTAATATGTTTTGAACTGCATAACAATTATGGGTGCAAAAATGATAGATTTTGGTTGTACGATTATATAGTCTGAAGAATAATCATGGTAAGTATTTAGATTAACTGTTGTTATCATCTGTGTTCATACATACACAATCATTTTAATAATAATTAGTCTAACATATCTTTTGTTTACATTGCACTGAAAGCCACGCACAACTCTCACCACTACATTGTGAGATGTTTTCTACTGCGTGCACCCAGAAAGCCACGAGCGCGTTGCTCCGCTTGCACGCACACATTGGCATATTCCTACATTAGACATAACAAACTTGCGCGTGGAAAAGACGTGATATTGGAAAAGCCCGCCGCTATAGTTAACCCAGTGTGCGTGCGTATTAGTCTTGGTGTACAAGCTCGTAACTTTAAACTAGCGCACAGGTGGCATAACTTTGTTTAATTGCAGCAGTTTCATTCCGTGCAACAGAAATGCAACATAGAGAAGTCTTCTTGTTGTGAGGCGACAGCACTACCTACTGCGCCACTGCGTCGTCCCCCATATGTATATGTACAGTCCAAGTAATATGGGGAAATTAACAAATGCTAATCTTTTACGAAATTCAATTCATCATTTAACAAAAATCCTGTCTGTCTCCTCATGAAACACAAACACGTGTTTCTATATCCTGGTGGGGACTCTCATAGATGTAATGATGTGTCTACATTACAAAATTTTCTATCCCTCTAACCCAACCCTACCACAAACCCAACCCTCAAAAAAAAAAAAAAAAAAAAAAAGATGAACATTTTTTAAAAATACCTCATTATATATGATTTAGAAGCATGCTTTACACAAAGAGACCTTAATTTAGGTCCACACAGTGACAGGTTCCCATGAGCAGTGTTGGGGTAACGCATTACATAAGTAACAAGAGTTATGTAATAATATTTCATCATTTCGTAAGCAGACATTGCAAAGCAGCACACTGCTTGATGTTAAGCTCTCATTTCAAAGATTATTGAAATATAATAACAATATACATGAAAATGTACAACTATGTAAGTCTGGTTAGCAAAAAAATTAACTATAAAAGTACCGTAGATATCTGGGATACTGTGGAAAAATAATTAGTTGTTTTTATTCCATGACACTGACTGCGATTGCTAAATTCACAGTTTGATTAGACAGATTACATGAGCTGGATTCACTGGTCAGACACGCTAGAAACGCAACAACTGCTGGTAACAAAGGGGTAACGCAAACAAAATCGTGAAATTTCTCATTATTCTGAACGCATCAAAGAAAAGGAAAATTGACAAAAAAAAAAAACGTTTTACTTAACTAATAAGACAAAATGTACAAAAGCAGCAAAACTTTCATTAATCTATATAAATACGGCATGGATAGAGATAGATATTATCCAAAGATAAAATTAGCCTAAATTATTACTTTTTTAAAATGTGTTTTTTTAGGTTATATAGTAGTGTGTTGTTAATTGCAAACTACTTTTTGGTGGGAGCAACTCAATATTGTAATGCATTACTTTTAAATGTAACTTCCCCCAACATTCAGGTTGTGAAAGAACGTGCATTCAGGTTTTATCCCACCTGTGATATATAAACACTACACAAATACACACATGCAGCTTTTGATTAGTCAAGAATAATACAAACATGACAAGACAAACAACATCTAGAAACCCACCCAAACTTATGTGTAGTTCCTTCCCCAAGTTACAAAAAAATCAGTGAACCAGAACTCCGGTTGTGAGAATGACAGTTGGCAGATGGACATGATAACTGACTGTTGTGGCAAACACAACAGGTATATTTATGTTTGAAGAAAGTGCAGGATTGCATTTTGTGTCTTGTTTCTATTAGTCTCGATTTCTCACATCGGGTGTGCTTTCTTTTCTGGTTGCTATGACTGACTGCCATTAAATAACCGAACAAGCAACATTTTTATTTGCAGTTTGAAGAAAAATAAGGGCATTAGAACAAAACCAGCATGATAAATATGATGAGTTTTCATTTTTGGGTCAACTATCATTAAAATTGACTTTAAAGAAAAAAGACAGAGCACATTTAAGATTAAAATACAGTCAAATACTTTTAAAAAATGAGCTATTGAGCTATTTTGATACAAATAACCTATTTGATGGGCTGTTTTGTGTGATCCAATAGTGAAAGTAATTTTTAAAGAGAAAACCCCATTTGATAATGAGACTGTTCATGTAAAATAACATATTTTGACATTTTATGTACACTAAAATTGTAACAACAGAAATTATTAATATAATAAATACCTGAGCTTTGTCCTAGATGTAAAGCAGATTGAGGGACTCTCCTACATTTGCTGAGGTCTTACCCTGACTAAGAGGAATATTAGAAAGAGGTCTTAGAGGTTACTGCCATAGTTGTAGGTACTAATGTGCCTAGAGAGCCTAGACTTGCCCTCTTAGGAGATACCACTATTTCTGACACGCAAATTTCTCAAAAACTGTAACTACACGTCACAACGATGTGTAGAGCAAACTCTATGATTGGTCAGCTTGGTAGTGGTGACGAGTGTGGGCGGTGCTGAGAGCCGCGAGCCCGATAGAGTGATTGTTTACCAGTGTCGAGTCGCATGAAGGAGCTCCCGATGGAGACTTTTGTTTAGTGTTTAACTTGTGATTAAAGTAGTTGCACGTCTGCTGGTTCTTGCCTCCGAATGAGCAAGTTTTAGCTACTTGTAGTATTCAGAAAAAAGTAAAACACCCTCGGAGAAACTCGACACATAGGATGATAAAAACCCACTGCCAGCTAGCGTTTAAGAAGTGTTATTACAGAGCAACACAAACAGCATGCAGAAGTACAAATGCACAACTACACACAAGGCAGGCGCCGTGGGTCACGCCGATCACTCAACGTAAAAGTATAAATCAGCCTCAATGAGGCAGGTGGAAACAACGTTTACAGCACAAGACTATTCTTAGTTTAATTTTGGAGACCTCCACTTGGACAACGTCCTCTGTAATCAGCCGTGGCCTTTATTTTTAATGTATGAATGCCACAAATGTGTCAAAGTTGAACATTGTTCTGTAAAATCAATCTGAGGCAACTAATCCTACTGCGGTGTTGTTAATAATAAACCAAGGGGTCACAATCCAACGGAAAAAAAAAATAATTAAAAGGCTGAAGACTTTTTTTATTTGCAAGTTTTTTATGTAACTATTAAATACTATTTTTATCTTCTGTAAGTTATTGATAAAATAAGATAATTAAAATTAATTAATGTCAGCGCCAATAGCCTAGTGGTACTGTGCGCTGACATATAGCACTGACGTGCTCACGGCGACCCGAGTTCAATTCTCGTCTCGAGGTCCTTTACCGATCCTTCCCCTCTCTCTGCTCCCAATGCTTTCCTGTCTGAAATCCTTACTATCCTATCATAATAAAGGGGTAAACCCCCCCCAAAAAAGTTATAAAAAAATAATAATAATTTAATAACTTATTTGGGATGTTTGGAAATCACGAAGCAAAGTGACATCACTTTGTTGCAGAGACGCTATTGGTTGAATGCTGGCAAAGTAGATCACAGAAGCAGCTTGAAGCGGAAAGCGTGAGTATGTTTGCGGTCTGGAGATATTATAAAGTTGATGATGACAACATTGCCATAGCAAACTGTGAGATATGTAAACTTGAGATTTCCTGCCAGGTATTTTAAGTTGAGGTGCTATTTGTTTTTATATTATATATATTTTTTTATATTTACTGTTGCACTAAAGTCCAAAAGTGAAGAAGTGATGTTATTTATTACTTGATTGTTCAAGCTACCTCACAGAAGTGCTCTGTTTGTTAACAGAGTTGTTGAATGTTAAAAGAAGGTGAATTAAATAAAAAATAAGGATCATCCTGAATCTGTTTCTTCACTCTTCTTTATTCTTTTGTTCATGTATTATAGAGGTATTGGATCGGTATTGGTAGATACTCTAAACCAAATGACTCTGACTCGAGGGCAAAAAGCACCTGATTAAGACATCCCTACTAAAAATGTATTTAAATCTCATAATTAAACAGAAAATGAGGTGTATAATTACAAAAAGGTTCACGTTTTGAGAAAAAGGACCACCCCTTTTACCAGGCTGGCTACGGGTCTGAAATCTGTTTTAAATAAAAATCACTCACCAAATCTTTTTCAGATATTTCATCACCTTATTTTTTAGGAAATCAGATGACAAGCACATGGTTTTCCTTTTTAATCCCTGTGCATGATATTCCTTTCTCATTTCTACTTCAAGAAAATTAAGTACAGTACATTACCAGAAAGCAAGACCTTCAAGCTCTCTGATAAGTGATTATCACAGTGAGGGCAGAACATTCTTAAAAAAAAAACTCAACAAAGAGCAGTCAAAGCACTAATAGCGCCCTGCAGAAATAAACAGGCCAGCTTCCTCAGGCAGTTTCAGAGAGAAGGATATCGCTGACTATGGAGAGATGCGTTTCAGACTGTCCGCCTTTGTGAGCGCTGACACAATAGGACTGATGTCTGCAGATCCAGGCAAAGAAAATGACTGCCCTACCATCCCCTTTATCAAGCACAAAAGACTCAGCACAACACTGCCAAACTGAATCATCACCACAAACATGTCAAACAAAAAGCACTTAAAACCATTCACTCTTCTAGATCCTTATTTTTATAACATACTCAAGAATCAGACATGTTCGAGGAGCTAAATATTGTCAGAGCAGTGGACTTTAAGCTGAATTTACTAAATATGAAGAATTTTATAAAACTGTAAATCACTGTAAAATATGTTAATCATTAAAGAAAATCATACACTCTTGCTGGAAGCATAATTTAGCAATGTAAAAAAAATAAGCAAAAAGAACAGATATTCAATTGGGCAATAAAAAAATAATAATAATAATAACAAATTAAATTAAATTAAATTACATAAAAATGTAATAAAATAAAAATATTTTAAAAAAATCAATTAATTTCAAAATAAAATAAAACTACATAAATATAAAATAAAATATTTAAAAAAATGTATTAATTAAATTTAAAATAAAATTAAATAATATAAAAAATTTATAAAAATTAATAAAATAAAAATAAAATAAAATAAAATTACATAAAAAATAAGTCAAATTAAAAGTAAATTTAAAATAAACTAAAATTTAATTAAATGAAAATGATTAAGAATAAAATAAAATAAAAATAAATGAAAATTATTAAATTAAAATGAAATTTAATTTAAAATTATGAAAAATTTAATTAAATTAAATAAAACTAAATTTAATTGAATAAAATTACAAAAGGAAATATAAAATAAAATAAAAATACATATAAATAAAATACATATAAATTAATTAGCAGACATATGAATGACTAATAATTGAAGAATTTAGCATATTGAACCCACAAATATATAAAAAAATAATAAAACAAAATATTAAAATTGGGGTGTGCAATATTGATTAAAAAACTAAATGTTTTATTTTTCTATAGCATTAATCAAACAATATTTAGCTGAGTGCATTTTGTGCTGTTGAGTCATTTCACTGATAATAAATGATAAATACGACATTAAAACCACTACTAGTAAGTGTTGGAAAGTCCCTGTCTTGGTGAATGATTTATTGGTTCAAAACGGCTGATTAATTTACAAATCAAGCCAGTTATTACATGCATCTGAAATGGCATACTGTCTTAGCAGATGCTGCGATTGATGTAAAAAATTAAATATACATTGAATAAGTGAATGATTGTTTGTTCTGAATTTACATTTGTTGTGGGCTGTTGCTAAAAAAAACACAATTTGAGGGACTGATTTTAATTAAGTGAATGCAGATAGAATTAATAATTGTCCTGATCTTACATACTCTTAAAAATAAAGGTTCTTAATTGGCATTAATGGTTCCATGAAGACACTTTTTTTAAATCCAGAAACTGATTATTCCACAAATGATTCTTAGATATTTTATTTTATTCATTCATTCACAATATGTGACCCTGGACCACAAAACTAACTAAACTGAGCTGAATAAATATGCTTTCCATTGATGTATGGTATGTTAGGAAAGGACAAAATTTGATCAGATTCCAAATTTTCAAATAATTGTATCTCTTTCTTTCAATAATTGTATTGTAAGAAACTTAAAAAAAAAAAGAAATATTCTGAAATTTGCCTTTAAAGATAGATCTTTAAAAAAATAGAAATAAATAAATAAATAAATAAATAAATAAATGTTTTATTATATTTACAGAAAAAAAATTACCAAATGTCTTCATGGAAGATAATCTAATTAATATTGAAATGTTTTTTGGCATAAAGGAAAAAAAGATTGGTTTTCTGGTTCAGGGTCACATATAACATGGAAGGGTTGTTTTAAGAAAAAAAGGGTCTTCTACGAAATCACTCATTTTCAAGAGGCTCTTGCTATAAAAACACAGTTTGCGCGTTTGATTTAAATTAAGAGAGCACAAATATAGTTAATTATCATCCTGGTTTCAGATACTCTTAAAAATAAAAGATCTTTATTGTAATTAATATCTCCATGAAGACATTTTTATATCCATAGGAACTCTTCATTCCACAAAAGATTGCTAGATTTAAAAATAATAGTTTTCATTAAATTAAAATATGTGACCCTGGACCACAAAACTGAGTAAATTGAGCTCAATAAATATGCTTTCTATTGATGAATGGTTTGTTAGGACAGGACAAAATTTCCAAATAATCATATCATTTTGTTGAGTTTGAAGGCAATTTTACATGGCATTTATTGCCATACTACTGAAAGCAGCAGCAGATAGTTCACCTCAGATCCTGAAAATAAAATAAACCATTTTAAAATGAGCTTTAGAACTGTGACCTAAAACAAACCAACACATATCAGTGATTCAGCATGCACATTTAATACTGTTACAGAGGTTTAATATGTATTAAATAGATTTTAACGTTAAGCCTTAACACTTCGTTGGAGTACAGTAAGTGCATTATTCTGTGCTTCTAAATGGCTGTATTTAAATATCTGTTGTGTTCCGTCTGATGCAAACAGTCAAATTGCTTATCACTCTCATCACGTAGCATGTTGTTAGGACACAGGATTACAATATAACCTGCTCACCTAATGTTTACGTTAGTAATGTTTATGTTATTTGCCAAATAATAACCACCTCACGCGGAATCTGCGTCTCATTTCGGAGTCTGATACTGTCCACCGGAGGTTGCATTTTGGTCATGGATGCATTCTTTAAGAGTCTTCATGACTGAATTAATCACACCAAGGCAACCCGGGGTGCTGAAATATGATTGGCTAAGCTGGCATTGAGCAGGTTAAATGACCAAAACAAAGACAGCCATTTTAGCACGCAACACACACACACTTTCAAAAGCAGAATATCTGACTTTAGCATTGTTATATACAAGCGAGAATGTTCAATTAGCACGTTTATTAAATATCTGCAAACATATTATGGTATTTTTATGCATTAGAAGAGTCAAAAACTTACATACAGCACCTTTAAAGAAGAACAAAATTAGATCTTAGCAATGCATATTACTAATCAAAAAATTAAGTTTTAATATATTTACAGAAGTAAATTTTCAAAATGTCTTCATGGAAGATGATCGACTTAATATTGAAATGTTTTTTGGCATAAAACAAAAATCAATTATTTTGACTCGCACAATGCAATTTTGACCTTTCCCACAAAAATACTCATGCAACTTAAGATTGGTTTGTGGTTCAGGCTCACATATAAAAAAAGGCTTGTTTGAGGGGAAAAAAGGTTCTTTTATGAAATCATATTTACCCTTAGCCCTTACAGAAAGACCAGCAAGATGCATTAAGAAAAGTCTACATTTCATGCTGACTTCACTACAGAGCATCTCTTTTTTTTTTTGGTGTGAAAGACTGGTGTCTTGTGACGACTGCGAGCCTGACCGCGGGACATCCTCTGACACAACACCAATAAAAAAAAAAAAAGCCCCACAGTGAATCTGACAGCTGGACCAGAGCCAGGGCATGATAAATGCTGTCACTGTCACAAGCCTGTAATAAATGTGAGCTTCACCGGGGGAAATAGAGAAAGAGAGTGAAAGAGAGAGAGGAGAGAGAGAGAGAAGAAAGAAAGCGGGATAAGGAAGATCCCCTGAGAAAGCGAGGCGTTGCTGAAGGGCTACCTTTCAATTTAGACAAAGGGTTGGTGAGCGTTGAATAAATTTGCAGGATTTTTTTTTTTTAGTGTACAAACTGCCTGCGGAGAGCCTGACCCGTGTGTAATAGCGCTGAGAGCTACCATCAGCGCAGGCTAGGAGAAAACCCAGGCCATAATTGGCGACGTGATTGCTTTCTGTGATTCATGAGTATGCATCAGATCTCAATTACACAATCTTGCCAAGAGTCCTCTTTAAATATTTACTCAGAGCGTCTCGGCGCGCAGGCCCTGGACTTGCATCGTGCGCCGCTCCCCTTCATTGTCCTTGCGCGTCTTTATTCAGCCGTAATGAAGGGGAGTTGCTGCAGCAGTCAGCTATAATAATGCATAGCATGTTATATTGTACGGGCTGCAGAGTTCCTGAACCCCCACATTTGTAATGAGTCTCTTCATTCGTCTAAATGCCATAACTGCGAGAGTCAATTAGTTTAAACGGCGTTTCTGGGTTGCAGATTTAAATATAAAATCGCTAATGTGCGGTCTGGTTTTTCAGTCTATAAATATGATGCTGGCGTTTAAATATTTTCAGAGCAGAACGAAAAGGCAATGTGTGAAATCTGCGGCAGTGGCCAGAATTAAAAATCAATAAAGAGAACAAGCCAAACAACACTTTCGGGTCAATAGATGAATCTATCTACTGCAGACGGCTAGGATGTTAAAGACAGAGAGAAGGACACAGAGAGAGAGAGAGAGAAATCTGGACAAAATAAGGTATAATGTGGGCAAAATAAAATCATCATAATATTTTTAAAGGAACATTTAAATATATTTGGAATAAATTGCTTATACATTAAAGTCGGCGTGAACTAGAAGTTGCTTAGACTTTTATTTTTTATGTGAATGTACTTCAAACTGAAATGGAATATTAAGTAGGGGGCGGCGCTTTCTTTTTGTGCATCATTCATAGCAAATTAACAGTAAGAGGGGCGTGGTTAATAATGTATCTGAAGCCCTCAGATTAACATCAACAAAGAAGGACCGCCAATACAAATGTAAAAGCAAATGGTTAGACTTTGACTGAAGATTACCAACACAAACATTTATTTTCAGTAGATAAACTTCCACGGATTAATTGTTCGCCTAAAGAATAACAACGTGTGAGAGAGAGAGAAATACAGGTATAATATGGACAAAATAACACCAAGTAACATTTAAATATATTTGGAATAAACTGCTTATACATTAAAGTCTGCATGAACCAGAAATTACTGAGACTTGCATTTAAGAATGTTAATGTACTTTAAACTAAAATTGAATATTTAGTAGGAGGCAGGGCTAGAGGGACCGGCAATCAAAAAGCAGAAGCAAATGGTCAGACTTTGATTAAAGATTACCAAAACAAACATTTATTTTCAGTGGATAAACTTGCACAGAATTATTGTTCACCTAAGGAATAACAAAGTGAGCTTACAAAATCGACATTAGATTTTACATGGACTTTAAACTATTAAATAAATGTTATATAAATGCATATAAATGTTTTATTTTCCAATAATTGGGTCATTTGAATAAATATTTAACAAATAAAATGTAAATCAATCTCCCATTATAAGTTTGGTTTGTATTGTTAAAGATGCAAAATGAAAGATTATACATATAAAAGAAAAAGATTATTTATATAAAATTTAAGGAGCTAAACTTTTTTAGCGACATCAGTGGCCATTAATGGAACTGCAGTCTGCAATTTGTACGTGTAACAAGCATCTGAACATTATTTAGGTATGGCTCCAGACTGTGACTAAATGGTTGAATTTTACAGCCCTTCTTCCTGCCAGTACTAGCACAGGTCTGATTACTTAGTTACGTAACTGATAGCTTTGCCAATTTTTTATATTTGAGAATGGCGAAACGTGACAAAAAGCCGAACGGCGATGCACTGAAAAAAATAGTTAGTTGGATTTAGTTTTTTTTTTTTAGGTAACTGGTTGCAAACAATTTATACGGGCTGAATTTAAACAAACAAATTTAATTTAGTCATGTTCAAATTTATTAGTTTAAAGTCAGCCAATATAAATAGTTTGCAACCAGTTACCTTTCATTTTGCCATAGGAGAAATGGTCGTGCCCAACTGAGCCTGGTTTTACTCAAGGTTTTTTTATCCCTCACTTTCGTCAATTGGTGAAGTTTTTTGCTGGCCACAGTCACCACTGGCTGGCATGGTTCGGGACTTGTAGAGCTGCGCATCAATGGATTGCTCTGTAATGCTTGGACTCTTAGCAGTGAAAATTAAACCACACTGAACTAAACTAAACTAAACTGAACTTAAAATCTGAAAACTGAACTGACACTGTTTCAATTCACTATAATCTTCTATGTGAAGCTGCTTTAACACAATCTACATTGTAAAAGAGCTATAGAAATAAAGATAAATTGAATTACCTTAAAAAATAGTGTAGTTTAGTGTAGTTATTTAAACTGAAAGTGTTTTCTACACGGACCAGAAATCACAAGTAAGTCTACAAACAAAGATATTTTGCACTTAATACATCTCATATTAAGCACTAAATGGCGCTGTGAGATCTGATAAACAATAAATGTAATTTAAAGCCAGATAAATCACAGCCGTCAATCTTAACAACACTGATCCAGAAACAGTAGAAACACAGTGAAACAACAATCCAGCTAAAGCCATTTCAGTTCACAAATCACTTTTATCCATAGCTTTACTGCAGTAAACCTAACGTGACGTTTATTGTGTCAGAAATATGGTGTTTTTATATCAAATTATTTTTGAGGGTTTTTGTTGACTTGTTAAAGACTTTTAAAAGTAATTAATTTAATCGAAAGTATGTTTCATAAGTCACGTGTATTTATACTAAACATCATTGAGCTACTTTTTCAGAATGATTATTATAGAAATCAGGTTGGGCAACTTTTAAATAATATGAATAATCTCATGAATAATATTTTTAATATAAAAAATCTATTTTATAGAAGGCACTGTTACTAATGAGATGGAATTTACATCCATTTCCCAAGTCAAGCCCTATAGTCTTTAAGCAAATCAATTGTGCATTTTTAGAGACAAATCCTGTACTATTATATTGTATATATACAGTTAAAGACAGTTAATAGCCCTCCTGTAAAATATTAATACGTTTTAATAAATATTTCTTTAGTGCAGAGAACCGAGAAAAGATTTAATTTCTAATAACTAAATTATTTAGTCTTTGCCATTATGACACAACATACTATTTTACAAGTTATCTTGGAAGATACTACTATTCAGAAACTTAATGTGCAACTTAAAGGCTTAACTAGGTTAATTAGGCAAGTTACCTTAATTAGGCATTCAACAGACAGCAGTGGTTTAATCTGTAGCCAATTAAAAAAATAATCTTAAGGAGGCTAATAATATTGACACTCGCACTATTTGACTTTCTCCAGACGAAAGATATAAAAGGAAATATTGTGGAAAAAAAGTTCCTTGCTCTGTTAAACATCACATGGGAAATATTTGAAAAAGAATTACAATTTCACAAAAGAGCTAACAATGTAGTCTTCAACTGTGTATTACATGTGCTGCACTTTGACATCAGTAGTAAATAAGTACAACTCAGTAACAAATGTTAGTCTTAATCCCCATTGAAAGGCCTTGATACTGTCTACTCACAGGAATGTTCTTTTCTGTTCTTTGATCAAAAACGAAAAGCTGAAAATACATTTACAGTGACATACATACTAACAACCAACATCAAGATTCAATCCACATTTGGAGTTTAGATGAAAATATAGATATGGATTTGTTTAAACAAGCTCTGCAATTCACCGACATCATGTCGACAGATGAGGTCATTACAATTTGAGGTCAGAGAATGCAGGAGAGGCTCTCGGGTGTGTGCGTAAACTTCATGTCCTTATGATCTTACAGGCAAAACATTAACAATAAAAGTCTTACAAGCTTAGCCTTACAACTTATGCCTTAAAACTATACTTAGCCTTAAAACTATGCATGGTAAGAGAAAACTGTATGAAACCTAATGCAGTTGTTGGGTCTCATTCATTAATAATTGCATATTTTGTTTATTTATATGTGCATTTTAACTTCTCATGAACATTTTTTATCTAATTCACAACACATGAGAATGCAAATGACCTTGTTCTTATGTTAGTGAATTTGGACTCTTTTAAATGAACACCTATGTGCACAATGTGTTAGTAATTTGCAAAAAAACCCACCCAAAGCAGCTCCATTTAAGGGCTTTCGTAATAAACACGTGGTATATGGTTTTCTAGAATGTTTTCGTACATTCATTTATTCATTTTCCTTCGGCTTAGTGCCTGATTTATCAGGGGTTGCTACCGTGGAATGAACCACAGACTAGTCTGGCATATTTTTTATGCAGCGGATTGTTTTTGTACATTTAGAATAAATTTTAGTAGGGCTGGGTGATAAAATTGGTATCGATATTTATTGATATGTGCGGCGCACACGTGAACTGCGTGGAGTTTCCAGCCACACCTAGTTAAAAACATCTCAACTTTTTCAAATGCCGCAAGCGCACAGCGATTCGTGCAAGTAGAAATAACCAATCTGCTTCACACTTTGTTTAGAATATACACTTTCAGTAATAATGGCAGGTTAATTACCTCAGACAAACACAGAGCGCCCAAACATTGCAGCGATTTTTACTTTCCACACATTTGTCACTTCAGGTCAGAATGTGTGCCGTATAGCAGCAGCGAGGAGATTGTAAATAAAAAAGGATGCAAGGATGTCGCCAGAGTGGCTTTTTGTTTTCTTTTCTTGTGCATCCCAGGCACTAGCACCCCATTTGAAAGATTTTTTTAGCAGGGGGTAATATAGTCATTCAACTTCACAATTTGTAATGTTGCAGAATCTATTTAAATAATGACGGCTGGGTCCTTTACTGGAAAGCTCAGATTTGACTATCATAATTTGTGTTGTTTACAGAGTTTGAGGTTTACTGCATCATTATTATTCACACCTTAAAGTTTGCTTTGATCGTTCAGCGATAACACTATTTATTTAGCAAGAGTCTCTTTAACACTTATGATTATAAAGAGATTAGATATTTTGCTTAAATATTTTAGTTTTTGACTATTAAAACTATTTGCATAAGTAATTTTGGTAAATTAAAATGGTTAGATGAAAAAAAAAATCCTAAAATACCTAAATGAATTGTTAAAAAAAATATTCATTAACTATCAATTCCAAATGATATGAAATATGGTATCGTGATAGTTTTTTTTTTTTGCAATATCGCCCAGCCCTAAATTTTAGTACAAAGGTTTTTGTTAAATCCTGATTAATTCATGAAAAAAATCCATACACTAGCACATTTCACACTAAATTGTGCTCATAAAATGAAATCTCATTCATGTTTAGTGAATGAGACCCACTGTTTTACAACATGACAATTAAAAAACACCGTTTTCTGCAAGTATACCTGCCTGACCATCTGGTTCACACACTGGTGAGAATAATTAAGCAGAAGGTTTGGGTAAATCAATGAAGAGACTCAATTTAAAAAAATGAGATTAAACAGTAAGGCAAATACCAAACGTTAAACCAATCATATAGCACTCTCCTTATTAAATGAGAATTATAATAAGAAATCCATAAATCCCGGGGATTGTCTATAGTGGGTGTTGCGAACCATTGCATCAGCGGCACGGTGTTAAACACCTTCATCCAGGGCAGTAGACATGTTCAACAAGCCGAAAACTGTGTCACTGCAGCCGCAGGTCACACAAACACAACGTCTAAACTGAGAGACAGAAAAAAATACCACAAAAGAGAGCCTGGGTGCTCAATTCTCCATTGAGAGGGCTTTGATAATGAAAGCCATTATGGCAACTCATTACTCGAAGGGATTCCATCAAGAAGTAGGAGAAAAAGAAGTTACACTTTCAATGCTTATAATGCTTCTGAGTTCAGAAAACCACCAATATACAAAACAAACACACACAGACATGGTCAATATGGCAACTAAGCTTGTAAATGCCAATATGGCAACTCATTACTCGAAGGGATTCAATGAAGAACAATGACAACCACACAACCTCATGATGCACAATATTTACAAATATGCAATGCTATTTTGTTACAAATTTTAAATGGACCACAATTGTGATTTCAATATTAAATTTCCTAAAAAAAATAAACCACCTGAATAAACCACACTAAACCACCTGTAGAAAACACGCTCTTTCATCTCTCTGTCATTTAACTGACACTTGCATCAGTTTTGCACATTTGCACAAGAAACTTTCTTACAACCATCCAACATGTCATAAAATGCACTGTGCATTTATGAAGTGTGCATCCCACAGGTGAGTGCGCTTGACAAACCACCTGCAAAAACACTCTTCTGTCTAAAAAAAAACAAACAAACAAAACAAAACAACACTTAAGGCCAAAACCAATTCTATTTTTATACTCCTACCCCTTGGCCCTTACAACCGAGGGTTAAGGGGAAGAGCTTCAAAATTTACCCCCAAGAATTGGGACAGCCTATGTATATATATATATATGTATATGTATATATATATGTATATATATATATATATATATATATATATATATATATATATATATATATATATATATATATATATATATATATATATATATATATATATATATATGGGGACATACATACATACATACATACATACATACATACATACAGACAGACAGACAGACAGACAGACATACATACATACATACATATAGATAATTTTTATTTATTTATTTTTCACGCATGTTTTATCAATCTTTTGCAAATAAGTTTTTTGAGTGTTTTGCTAGGATTGTTGGTGGAGGATCGTACCACTATACAGCATAAACTACACAATTTAAAAATAATGAATGGTTTAAAGAAGTTATGATTAGATATAGATGTCCAGCATGTATAGTTGCATGCAGAAAGGAACATTCCTGTGTTAACTATATTTGTTTCTTTTTTAATCATCTAACCAGACCGCCGAATGGCTTGATATCATAATCTAAGAGATAAGTCATGAAATTCGAGTAAAATCACACTCTTTGCTTTTCTCTTGTAAATGCGCCACATGAAATTCAGATGTGAGGGGGTAATTTCTAAATCACACAAGGCCCACAGATAATACTAATCCTATGCGAATAGGGATTTTAGGAGCATTAAACATTTTAATAATATTAAAATAAGAATTTGTATTCATTTTGTCTGTTATTTATGATTTATAATTACTGTAAACCACATTTACTGGATTAAAAGAACATTTAAAAATAAATGTAAAAAATAAATGTAACCTTCTATGGGATAATTGGCATAATTTGATTAAAAAAAAAAAAGACAAATATTTTCATATCTATTACGCCTAGCTCAACATATACCCTAGGGATAAACACAGCTAGACAGACACTGTAACACCAAACAAGCTCATGTCAAAGCCTCTTACTTCCTCAAACATACACATTCTGGTTATTAAGAGCCTTAAGGGAATTATTTACAACTCGTACATGCTGTCATCTCACAAATGTGACAATTCCAACAGTAGCACACTACTGAAGTTACACAGCGGTCACTAAGTATATGAACAAATGTGCTTTTATCGGCAAGCAGTTTCGCTGGGACTATAGTTTTGCTTTCTTTTTGCAATGCTTCCCCTTTCTGTCTGTTCAGCATGTATGCAAAAGACTTTAACTTCTACCCATCATTCATCTTTAGTGGCGATTGGAGTTTTACTGTTTATTTTTATGAAGACATGCAAATTTCTGCTGGGAAGCAGTCTGCCTTGTACTCCACGGCATGAATTTTAATAGATTGCTTAAAAACTCATAGAGCGCTCCCCACAACGCTGTTAAAAATCAGCTTCTTAGGAAGAATCTAGTTGTAAATCACAGTGACAGGGCAAGTTGTTGGACAGAGATTTGAACGGGGGGAAAAAAATTGCACAAAGTCAGCCAGCACCTGAACCTCGAAGTGTTTGAATGCGTCTTTGGATAAGTGAATCACTATAACCATTTTCCACCTTTAGTCATGCTGGAACACATCATTTCAAACACGTTAGCGTAACTGCGCCTGCCTAAACAGTTATTACAACAGCAGCGTGAAACCAGTCACAAAAGCGCAGTTTACCCCATCAATCTCTGACAGAGAGCTGATAGAAACACCAGAGCACTGCCCGATTACAAATATCTCACCCAAACACTTGTCTTGAGACCCTTGGATACTGTGAAAATTCATTGCGTGCCTTCTAGCTATTAACCATCTAATCTGGCTATAATTAATACGAGTGGAAATCTTTAAGACTTTGAAAAAGTCTTTGTTTAAATGCGGTAAAACGTGGTTTTGACTACTTACAGTTTGGAATTTTGTATAATCCAGTCACAAAATCTTCAGTTTCTGAATACTGTATATGTATAATTAAATAATGATGGACTGTTATGCTGCAATTACACCAGACATGGCTGAAGCATAAGTGCAAGTGATTTACGTGTTATGCCAATGCAAAAAACGCGAATAAACATCCTGCGGTGCTATTTACGGTAATGAGACGGCGTGAATGACATGACGTGAATTGTGCGTTTGACGTGCAAATCACTCGAGTTGGAAAATCTGAACTTTAGCGGAAATTCGAGCCGCATTAACCAATCAGGGGCTTGCTTTTGTAGGGGCGTGATTAGGGCAGCACGATTCTGGCAAAAATGTGAATCACGATTTTTTTTGCTTAAAATCAAGATCACGATTTTTCTCACGATTCTGTAAATGTAAAATAAAGGTTAATATTATTAGCCTATTATTATTGTTAATTCACAAACATAAAACAATAATAATATTTGGCATACGTGTAGCTTTACTGTTGCTTAAAATGCAAAATTTTGTATAGGAATTATGGTGGATTTGAACAGACTTTCAATATGTCCTGTCTGTTAATTCACAGTACACTCTCAGAAATAAAGGTACGCGAGCTGTCACTGGGGTGGTACCTTTACAAAAGGTACAGATTTGTACCTAAAAGGTCCATATTAATACCTCAAGGGTACATATTAGTACCTAAAGTGTACAAAAGTGTTCCTCTTATAATTTGAAGGTACTAATATATACTTTTAAGGTACCAATACGGACCCTTCAAGTACAAATGTGTACCTTTTGAAAAGGTACCACACCAGTGACAGCTCGCGTACCTTTATTTCTGAGAGTGTAAAATGATGACATCAGAATATAACTATTCATATTTCTGAAGTTGATTTATTATGTTTAAGACATGTTCTTCTCATCTGTCATTGACAACATTATTAGACCATTATATTTCCATTATATATAGGCTAGGGTCGTTATACTGACACAGTAAACATTTATTTTCATCTACAACAACTGTGTTCGCTATGAAAGAAAAACATATGAAATGCTTGTCGTCATCATAACTGTAAAATGCGATATGATCATTTAAATGATGTGCGCAGAGGTTTCACTTTCACTTCCGAGTGCGGCTCATGGCTGCGGTCACAGTGAGAAAAACACATACATGCAAATCAACCCTTCCGCACGGCCCTCAAACGATCGCTCTGTGGAACAAACTGAACGTTATTGACAACTTTATTACCTGTTATTCCCAGCCTATGCAGGTTCTGTTGACTAAAGTAGGCGTCATTTGCGTGCATGCGCGCATTCTTGGCAGTAAACAGTTTGCGGTCAGCTCATGTGTGATTTCGCGACCGTGAATACATCATTACATGAAGACAGAAATGTCATTTTTGGGTGAGATATACCTTAAAAATACAGAATGTGACACTTTTAACACCATTTGAAGGTGTCAATGTTGCTGTGAAGACTTGTGCGACTGCCTTGCTTCTCTCCTGACCATGAAAATAGAAATGGCTGAATCGTAAAAAAGCTGAATTAATATCGTGTGTAGGGTCGAATTGAGATTGTGATCTTTTTTCGATTAATCTTGCAGCACTAGTCGTGATTATGACGTAGTGCCTGTTGTTGTTGACCCGAGGGGAAATCCTCCTGCTGACACCAGATAACAGCTCATCAAACTCGGCTCGGCTCAGTCAGAAACACCGCTGAAAACTTCCATCCAGGCACAATTTCTGAAGGAGTTGATGAACTCACAGAGCTGGGTGCACCTCTAAAAGAATCTAGCTGACTCCGACACGGTGCCGAATGAATCTACGCTGTTTTCCCCTAGCACATAAAGCACAGCTACTCTATGTATAAAATCCATGTTAGCCATTTAGCAATGAAACTAGAGTCACCGGGCAGACAGAGGCCCCACCCATGACGCGAATCTGCGTCTATTGTGAAGTGAACTTAACGAAATGTTCACTTGTCTATTTACGTGAGAATAGCGCAATCTATTAACGCATGCTATTGTCTTGTCTAGTATCTAGTTTATACATCCCGAATGTATAAAATATATGAAAACGTTAATTTTTTTTTAAAGAAAGTGTGCGTGTTCTGTGTGTCTGTATGAATGAAGCAGTTTGGTTAACTACACACAAAGCGAAGCAAAACACATACTCAGGAATGTCATATGAAATAAATATTAAATAAAATAAAATGCTGGTTTTATTTTTTAGTTTGTGTATTTGAGAATTTAAGAAAAAAATTAATTTGAACCCCTGGAATTTTTGTTTAGTTACTCTTATTAAATTGTTATATTTAAATTGTTTAAAGATTAATAAATCTGACATGCCTTTTGTTTTCTATATTTTTTAAAGATGCAAAAAGAAACATTTGAAAAACTTTTGACTGCATGTCTAATAATAATAATAATAATAATAATAATAATAATAATAATAATAATAATAATAATAATAATAATAGCAATAATAATAATAATAATAAATAATAGCAATAATAATAATAATAATAATAATAATAGCAATAATAATAATAATAATAATAATAATAATACATTTTATTTGTATAGCACTTCTCCTACATACATGCAACTCAAAGCGCTTCACAAACAAACAAATATAAGAAACAGCATCGATATCAGGCCAATATAAAAAAATGGATAAACAAAAACAAATGTATAAACAAATAAAACAACAAACATATACTCAGATAAATATTTTACGATAGAGGTTATGAGTGTGTTTGTTTTGGTGCTTTCAAATATCAACACCATTTAGCAAAATGTGCTTCGGGGATCAAAATTAACTCCAGAAAAATAAAATCTCCTCCGAAGGTAAGAGGGCACTCTCATGCAAAACTTCAAATACACACAAAGAAGAAGCCCAGGAAATCCCCATAACAGTTGCTGGATAAAAAGAATATATAACTGCTGTCACTGATTCAGTTATCTAATAAAAACTTGAATACACAATCATCCAACCAAAGGATTTATTTAAAAACACTCGCATGAAGGTATGAAGTGAATTTGGAATGAATTAAATGTGCACCAGACAAGATTTCCATGTAAAAGAAGGTGGAGCCGAATTACAATCAAATGTGATGGTAGAAATCCTGATCCAATTTTTCAGTGCATTCTTATTAAATTCCTGAAAAACGTCATAATGTCATAAAATTAAATACAGCTTGAAAGCACACAAGCAAATCGAGCTGCAAAATTAATCACTGAAAGAATGTGTTATTGATTCAAATACCCATGCAATCTTATTCCTAAATGTCAATGATTCGGTTATTAAACCATTGGCAAGTATGATTACAGCGAACATTCATTCCGCTGTGATTAACTTTTTTCAAAACCTTTAATACATTGCATATCTTTTTTTGTTCAGCTGTCTATTCTGAACCAAGGTATCTGATGTTAAAAATTAATAAAAATTAATTATATATATATATACACACACATACATACATACATACATACAGTTTTTTATATAAATGTGCTTCTTAATGCATATAAAGCAATGAAGGTGAACAAAGAAAAAATAGTATCTAACAAAATCATACAAGCACAGTAAGAGTTTTTATTCTCTCAGCCAAATTGCTCTTTGTTTACTACTAATGTATTTTTACATGCCAGTGCGCTTAACCACAGACACAAAGTCACACACATAGGCCAGCCACAAACATCCTTTATATGTCTGTCAGTAGAGTTTTGTGAATAAATAAAAATCCAAGCTTATGCCTTCACAGAGCATTTTGAAGAGAAAACACTGAAACCACACAGTCACGCAATGAGCTTTTTTTTTTCCTTATGGAAGGTTTTAACTCTACAATTCTCAAGCTTTCAGAAACAATTCAGAATTGAATTGAAAACATTTTAAAAATAGCAAAAATGTTCCAGGTCTTTCATTCTGTTCCTAATACTTTAATACAGTGGTCCTCAACCACCAGGCCGCAGACCGTTACTGGTCTGTGGATCAGTTGGTACAGTGCCGCACAAGAAATCATTAATTATTTCTGTTTTATTTATTATCTAAGTCTTAACGAAATCTTTTATTTTGAAAAATTACCGTATTCTCACACTTACATTTTGGTCGCTTGAGTGCCAAATTTAACCACAAGCAGCAACATGAGTAAGTCTTGGAAGAAAGTGAAGAGCGGAAGAGCTGGGCAGGACAGGCGGGACGGGCGGGCGGGCGTGCGTGCATGCAAGGAAGATTGGTAAAAATGAGGTGCAGGATCAATTTCAGAGGTGCCGAATCCGGATCTGGCTTGTTCCAGCACAAATTAAGCCCTGGGCGTGACGAGTTGGCGCCTTCCAGTTGAATGAATGCTGCGAGTGCACCGCGAGTCACATGACAAGAACTGATTGATCAGATTTCTACTTTGTGTGGAATACACTGAAAAAAATGTCGTCATCAAAATTGTTGCAAACAATTCATGTCCTGAATTTGAAAATAAATAAAATTTGGTACTGTTCAACCTAATTTATTTGTTTAAATTCAGCCCAAATAATTTTTTTACAACCACTTAAAAAATTAAGTTAATCCCAGGAATTATTATTTTTTTTATTATAATTTTTTAGGGGTGTTTCAACTTTAACTGGAAAAGACAGTGGAGGTTACAGACAGGATAGCTTTTTGGAAGCAAAGAGAGAGGAAGGGTCAGCAAAGGACCTTGAGCCGGGAATCGAACTTGGGTCGCCATGAGCACCATGCTGCTATATGTCGACGCATTTAACCACTAGGCCGAAAAAGGAATTATCTTTGAGTCATTTTTTTTCAGTGTATACACGTTTCAGTAGACTAATTATCTCAGACTAACACAGAACATCCATTATTTTTTGTAATAAAACTTGCATCAGAGTGACAGCTTGTCATCCTCTGAGAAAACAGCCAACGCTGCCTCACCCCGACACGCTTTCACCAGTCCGCGGTGATAAAAAGGTTGGTGATCACTGCTTTAAAAGACTTCCAATAATCTAATAATCATATGCACTCAAAATATATTTTGATTTTCTTTGCTGCTTGTTCAAACTTCTTATTTTAAATAAGCTGAAACAACTCAAATCTTGGGGATTTTTTTGGAACAACTTAATTGTTTTATATTCAATTCACTTACATTTCTCAGAAACCAATTAAGTGATTTGAGTTGAGACAACATGAATGAATAGTGTGGAACCCTGCATTTATTACAGTGTGGGGACTACTTTTTTTACTGAAGTGATGTATTTCTTTTTTTATTATTATTTTGACCACAGCTAGTATAGTCTTTACTGTATGCTAAATGCTGTGCAATAAGACATGTCTACCTCTTTGCTCTCCATGAAAAAAACAGCAGAATGCAGGTATGAAATGGCACCAGCAAATGACAGATTTCCTTCAAGTAATGAAGCCCAGAACAAGCGTAAGGAATAAACTTGAAGGCATATGAAAGGCTTGAGAAATATGCGATACGTTCCCGCAGATACTATGTGATGTGGCACATTACCAACAAATCAGTATAACATATCAGCCTCCAGGTAAACGGTGCTCAAGGGACATGCTGTCTGAGAAAAGAGCCAGTGAGGGAGCTAATGATGAACGTTACGGGATAAACATCTCGGTGTGCTGAACTGCGTGGCTGCACAGATCCGACCATGAAAAGGCACTAAATCCCTGCATTGTCAATTACCATTATCAGCATCTCTGGCTCGCGGCTCCAAGCTGCTGAACTGATCTCACGGCTGGCAGAGCGCATGCTGTGTTACGCCCTCTTATAAAAGAAAAAAAAAAACATGGCATATTCGCTTCTGAACATTTGCGCTAAGGAACTATTCACTCAAAAATCGAAAGAAATTCACTCAAAGCATTTACTCTCCCTCAATTTGCTCCAAAATATGACCGACTTTCTTCTGAGGAACTCAACAGGGGAGAAATCCTGACTGTTTCTTTCAATGCAATTACAATAAATGGTGATTTCCACGCTTCAGAATCAAATCATTCATCAGAAATGAAAAGTGGTGAACGACACCAATGCAGCAGATTCCAGTGTTTCTGAAGCATTACAACAGTTCTGTGTAATGAGTATCCTGAAAAAGCTTCCATACTTCATAAACATTTAACACTTGAGCTTTGATGGCAAATAAAATCAGCTATGCAAAGAATGTAAATTGCTACTGTTAAACATCACATCTGCATTGCGTTTGAGAATACATTACAGAATGAAACCATCAGAATACAGTCAATTTATTCAAATATGAAAAAAGCGATTCAAAAAACTAAAACGATTATAAAACAGCTTTAAATTGTTATTTTGTTTCTCCCACTGAAGACAACCACTAAAATGTCACACAGTATAACATCTGGGTAACACTTTAGAATAATGCATTCTAATCTTACAAAGCATTTATTAATCATAGTTCAACATTTACTAATGCATTATTAAAATCTAAAGTTGTGCTTGTAAAGATTAGTTAATGCACCAAGAGCTAATATGAACTAATGTTTTTTTTTTACTTTAAATAACCTTAACAAAGATGAACAAATACCATAAATGTATTATTAATAGTTTGTTCATTTCAGTAAATACATTAACTAACATTAAAATATTGGTCCATTAGTTAAAGTGTTACCAACAGGGGCGGACCTAAGCAATTGCAGGTATGGAGCCCTCATTAAAACTCTTCTCTTTCTCTATTAGATTTTTTTTTCTCTGTAGATCAGTTGTTTTTTTGTAAATAAATTGCACGTTAAAACGTATTGAAATAAATGCATATAAAAAGAATATAAAAATATTTTAAGTATATTTTAATATTTAAAGGAACCTTTATCTTCTTAATGTAAATTTAAATGCAATAAATTTCACAACAAGTTCACAAACTATGCACAGTTCATTAGTCATTTGTGTGATTAGATTTTAATAGTAATTAAAAAAAACATTTGAACAAATTTAATTCACAATCAAACAAATCTTGTCTCCATTTTTCACAGGAATTGAATAATTACTGTTTGTGAATCGGCAGGGCGTTACTTTTCACTGGAAAAACTTTATTTAAGCTTACAGCGCTCATCATCTAACAGGTGTTTGGGCCAGAAAGCAGGATCGCGGGGTAGCTGTGTTTCATTGTTTGTCTTATTTCTACTTTCTTCCCAAATTTTGTCAAAATTCTCACTCTTGCACACTCTGCCTGCCTCTACTTTGATCGCTAGAAAACGGGCAGTGTCTCTCACACTTTGCCCATGTGCAGTACGGAAAGAACATTCTATTACTCTTGGGGGCCCTCGGTTTTGAAAAGAAGTAATAACATTAAAAACTTAAGTTATAGAAAGATTTTACAAAATATGAAATTTATAAAAGAGCTATATGATTATTATAGGCTTCCTGGCATTGGCCAGGGCCCTAAGTGGCTGCTTACTTCACTTATGGTTAAATTCGCCCCTGGTTACCAACAAATGTTAATAAATCAATAAATAAATAAATAAATAAATAAATAAAAACAATAATAAAATATCATTGTAGGCCCTAAAATTCTAATTAATTGTCATTTTAAATCTTTGTATGTAGCCACATTGCTTCAAACCATTAGGCGTTACACATTTATAAGCAAGAATCTATAAATTATCTTAAAAAATTTAATAAAATATAGCAAAACCTAGGTTAATTATGCATGTTTATTTTTACGTTATATCTATTATGCTGAATGGACTATTATATAGTAGTTTGTATTAGCAGCACAAGTATTTTTTGAAGTGTACTTGACTTGTCAGAGAAGACTTGTCTGCATTTAAGTTGATTTGTGTGTATTTTAAAATGTCTTTTATGATTTTAATTTCATGCAAACACCAAAAGTAAGACAAAAACATATATACATTTCACAACAGACTGCTTAAACCGTTCTCAACATCAGCACAACGTGGTCTAATATCAGATACTGACATGTATTAAAATGTTATATGATAAACCAGGCTGCATTTTTGCATCTGCTGTGTTTTATCAGCGCAAGTGTGTAGTGTTAGTAGTGCATGACCTGTCAACTGAGCTCAGACCAGTTGCTGGAGGTGTTTCTGACATGACGCTGGATCAAATGAACGTGCTGTATTCAGTGCCTGTTTTTGGACATTGGACTTGCGCTCGGCTTTATCTGATGTTGGGTAACTGAGACACTCGAGCACTCTCCTGGACTGCTAAATTAACAAAAAGCAACAAGGCTAAATGCATGTGTTGCACAGCGGGAATAAAATGTTTGCAGGGTTGCTGCTTCTACCTAAACTGTACATTTACAGCCTTAATATACCACTAACATCTGGTGTAAACAACATGTGTACTATAAATTTTAGATGGCCAATGTACATACTGTCATTCAAAGGTTTAGTAAGATGTTCTTACTGGTCATGCATTATGGTCATGCATTATGTTAAGGTACAATTCTTACTATTAAAGCATTATATAAGACTTTTAGCTCAATAAACTCCTAATTTGCTGCTTATTTATAGTTAATAAGGTAGTAGTTGGGTTTAATTAATGGGTAGGATTAAGGATGCAGAATAAGATCATACTTCATAGATACTAAAAAAACAGCAAAATAGGTAATAAGCCAATAGTTCATATCACTGGTAACTAAACAGGGTTTCTACAGGTTTCATCAAGTCAAATTTAAGACTTAAGACCTTTTTAAGACCATTATGAATTAAATTTCAGACAAGGCTAAACGCTAAGGATTTTTTCTAACGACCCAGTTAAAACATTAAAGACAAATGTTATTGTAAGGAATATAATTAATCCATATTGGTAAATAGAGTTAATTAATAAACTTGATTAAACTTTTACTGAGATGGAAAGTTAGAGATTGGATGAGTGTCAGCCTGATTGGGTAGCTTTGCATGAAGATAGGAAGATTAAGACCTTCAACACAATATTTCAGTGAATTTAAGACTTTTTAAGGCCTAAAACATTGTTTTTGAAATTTAAGACTCTGCGAATAAGCTGTAAAATGTTACCAAAATATGTTTAATTAAGCTCTTTTATTCACTATAGGTGCATTTATTTGATTTAAATGCAGTTAAAAATATGATTTTGTTCAGTATTGTCAAAGCCAAATTTTCATAAGATCACAAGATCCTTCCAAAACCCTTCTACTGTGCTACATTGGTGGTTATATAACTTTATTTCTTTCATTTTTATTGTGAATGAAAGCAGCTGAGTTTAGGCCTGTCATAATAATCAATATATCGACTTATCCATAACACATAAACATGACCTCAATCATTTTTAAAGATGCAATATATATCGCCCATACATAAAAACCAATTCTAGCAACATTTTAGCTGTGCAACATTTCTATCTCTATTGGATGAGTCAGTGTCACTATGGCTAAATATACACTATAGTATTTACTATAAATTACTTGAGTATATTTTCATGTGGGTGTCTAACAAATGAAAATAGATCTGGTAGCAGATATTGTAGCATCTGTTACTTTTTACCTTGCACTTTTTTGTTAACATTTATTATTATTATTTATTTAGGATATGCATTAGGGTTGCGCGATTTTGGAAAAACTGACATTGCGATAATTTGTATTTCTGCGATTTATATTGCGATATGAATATAATCTAACAATATGACTTAAGTAGCTGTTTGGGAAGAATTCCCAATTTTAAATTGATTAGGATAATTTAGTAGAGAAGTGCATCTGCATAAAATATCCCAAAATAAATATTAATAATGTAATTAAAAAATTAAAGCACAGATAAAATATGAAATAACAGTTTTTGATGGAAAAATACAATATTGAGGTAAAAAAATTCAATGATCAAATCTAAAATAACACTACAGGCTTCATTTGATAAATAATTCAACACAATTAATCTTTGTTAAAGTGGCAAACTTTATAATTTCTTGTTCCCATTTTGTTTTAATCTTAAAAAAACACATCAGAGTAAAAAAAATTCACGCTAATAGGTTGAAATTCACAATGACTGTGTACTGAACTGTGATTTTCAGTTAAATATAATCCCAACTCAACATCGCATGTCCTGCGATGTCGCTATTGCAGATGCTCACATTGCGATATCGATGCTAAAATGATATATTGTGCAGCCTTAATGTGCATTTTCATATTCTGATGCCAATGCCTAGTTATAATTAATGCCTAATAATTATTACATTGTTAAAATGACTATAATTAAATGAAATATTATTAAGAATGATAAATATTATGTTCTTTGGAAGAGTGTACTTGCATTGTGATGATATTGTATTGTCATTCTGGCATTATATAATGAGTGGCATAAAACGGTCTCTTAAAATGACAACAATATCGTTCATCATATATTTTGCTGCAATATATCGTACAACAAAAATAGATATTGTGAGTCGTAACAAACCTTGCTGATCTCCTTAATATTTTGTACAAACCTGCACTGTAAAAATTGATAGGTTCCACACAATTCCTTCATGTCGTCCTAACACAAATTAAATTAAGACTGAACAAAAAACAATTAATTTGCCCCCCAAAAACTCACGCATTGTGTTTATTCAGATCATTTTAAATAAGCAGTTTGAACAAACAGCAAAAATAAAGTAAACAATTGTAGCTTTTTGTCAATCATTGTAGCATAAAAGTATTAATTTATTAAAAATGTTCACATTTTGGATCGGTAGGGCTTAAATTGAATTAAATCAAGCATTTAAAACTGCATTTAAAACTCAAGTGTGCCACTTTGCCACTAGCACTTAACTGTACACTGTAAAAACATTTACCTTAAATTCACAGTAAACTACTGGCTAATAATTGCATTACTTTCACAGTAAAATACTGTATGTAAATTCACCACAAATTACTGTGAGACAGTTAACAGTAATTTACTGTGATTTTGTTACATTCAATTACTGTCATTGTCATTAATGAAATTACAGCCATATAGTTTAACTTCACAGTAGATAGTAAAGTCCATTGCTGTGATTTCACAGTATTATCTTGTATAATTAACTATATTTTACTGTGAAGCAGGCTTTCCCCTGCAAATCATTCTGACATTTACCCTAACTTCAAAATAATTTTGGGTGTTAAACAGTGTTTGGTTTTATGAATTAATTAATTTTGTTCCAGTTTATTATGTTTTTGGCTAAGCACAAAGTTATGCTCATTAAAAATTATTTATTTAATATTTTATATAAATTAATTATTTAATATTTCCATGTTACCCTTATAAAATTAAATATCAAAAAAAGAGCCAATACTAGCAGAAAAGTTCATTTGTATTAATGTCATTTTATGTTGAATGAAATAAAAAGAGTTTGAATTCCTATAACTAACATGCAAAAGATATAGCCCTTTTTACAGTAATTTGCTGTAATCATGCTAATTTGATTAAATTCACAATCAAAGTCTGAATACAGCACATAACTATAAATTTTACCCTAAAATCCTGTAATGTGATGCTAATGTAATTTACTGTGAAAAATTACAGTAACATGTTGTGAAAATCTGGATTATTTTACAGTCTACTGTAAACCATGTTCTGTCAAATATGCGGTCGAAAACCAATGCAATAATCTTAAAATGTCCAGTACATTACTAAAATATGATCCTAGTAAGTGCAGTCTCGCACTATCAAACCACACTGGAAAGAGCCAGTACATGACACAATGCCTATAAATCTAGTTTGAGAGGCATAAATCAATAAGCATAAAACTCTGCCAATATTACAGAAAGCCAACACACATATCGAACACAGACGTTTAAGAAGATTATCAACCAGTGGAGACTCTTCACGTAAAAATAACACGGGTAGAAAACAACCCAAAAACGGCCGTCCTTCAAAGCACAATAACACAAGCGCTACAGAGGGAATTTTAAAAGCTCCCTCGTCTTGTTCTGGCATCTCTAGGTCAGCTCATTAAAACAGATGGGGGGGGGTTCAGCGGTAAGTTCAGCATGAGGATGTGAAATCAAAGCCATATGCTTCGGAGCAGCATCTGCCATATTATTAAAAACACAACAGCGCCAAGACCACAGGAACATCAGTAACAATAATGCACTGAGGGAGAAAAAAAAACTCATCCTTCCCAACTCTTTGAAGCCGAGGAGCAAAATGCCACATTGATCAAGAACGAGAGCATTCGATTTAAAAAAAGAGGCTTAAAAACTTTAACAGTTGGTGCTAAAAAGTCAGTTCCTTCCTATAGCGATTCCTTCTCAAAGCAGATCAAATATGACAGCATGCGTTAAATAACATACCTGCAGTTGGGTGGAGGATCCAGAGTGATTTCTGCAAGCTCTTTCTGGATTCTGCGAGAGGGGAAGAGAGGGAGAGAAAGCTGTGAGAATTGCAAGCAGCCAGGGAATTACACTGCCCTCTACCTCTGCTGCGTTTACTGCACGGCTGGCTCTCCCTTCAGCACAGCTAACATGGCTGCTTCCTCTTTGTTCTCGGAGGCATAACCCGAATCCCATAACAGGAAAACTTTGCCGTGCTCATTTCTGCCGTTCCCTCCATCGCACACCGTTGATCTTCACCTCTGCTCAAAGCCCGCTCCCCTCAGCTCCTAACCCACCCCTCGACGGCGCATTTAAGTCACTTTAAGCACAAAAGATTTTCTTTTAAAGCTTATATGCAAATGAGACAGAGGGAGGGAGGGAGGGGGGGGGTGCTCGAGCATATTTGACAAGAGCTTTAATGCACAGCTCTGGTGCTGTTACTAAAGCATTATCAACAGTGTGTAAAGGAGCCGGGGCAGGATTTTTGACACACATTTCTTTTTAAGAATAACGGTTTGATCTGTCTTTCCACCCACATTGAGAAGTCTGTGGCGTTTAATGAGCACTGATGTGGACTAATTGGGGTTTTTTTTCAAGCACCAAATTCACTATGAGTGTAGAATCTTTGTGGTTACAAAAGAAAAGGATCCTGGTTACAAAGCAGATTTGATTCGCCTCTCCTGTTTCTCACAATAACTTTATGCAAGAGTTCTCTGCAACTCTTCCTAAGTAAACACAGCATGCTTCATTGAAATATAAATATAAGCCGATCACACATCATCATCATACTGTCTCTTTGCTCATGCAGTTAAGTATTTATATAAGCTTAGTAGCTTAATGTTTTCATTCTCAAGGATGGAGCACAAAAGACTAAACTGTTAATTGCGAAAATAACCTTAAACAAACAAAAAGTGATTATAATTTTACAAAATGCCATTTAAAATGATCATCTTTACCTCTTTGCGCTGGAGGATAATTTGGCTGTTGTTTTGCTGGACAGTTTGGTGGATTTTTTCTGCTGTTGTGGAGGCGTTGGTTGTTTTCGCTCCTCTTGTTCCTCTGGTTCTGGCACCGGGGGATCTCTCTGATCCGCATCAGAACTACCGCTGCTGGTGCTGGGACTTTCATCATCTGACCGTTGTCTTTCACTGGACATTTTCCACCTTCGTAAAGGACAACAAGAGGTTCTGAACCAGCGCTGATTGCAGAAAGGTCTCCTGGGGTTTAAGCAAATCTCAAATTTGCTCAGGAGGAACTTCAACCCTAACCTGAACGCTGTCTGGAACCCTAACCCTTACGTTTCTAAATACAAACATAAGCAAGTCACGTTGGATGAGCTCAGGAAGGTAAGCAAATATGCAGGTGACACATCATGCAAACTTCATTTGGACTGTTTCTACAAACAGATTACTGTGGCAAGCGCTTTTAGAAATTATTTCTGCATCTAGTTTTATCCATTTCACACACACGCAATTGCATCAATTTATACTAGTAGTGCTTCCTTTTTAAATGTGACCATTAGTCTGAATGGCTAGTTTATAGATTTAATTACCTTGTAAGATTTAAGATGTTATTAGTAACGATTGGAAAACACGCCAACCATTAATTGCAGGCCCTTTAGGGAAACTGAAATGGTTCAAGGCAACTATTTGTTTACTGTTAATGTTTTCTAATGAACAGGTACTAGTAAAACTGGAATAGGCACCAGCAACAGCTGGAATGCATACTGGTTGGAGGTAAATAGCTGATAACTGAATCACAGATTCCCATATAATATAATTAGAAAAAATATGCTACTTGCAATAATGGAATAGTTACTTGTCACTAATGGAATGAATAAACATTAGCAGCTAGTCACGACTGCTATCTAATGAAGCTACTAGTCAGATTACTTACACTGCTGATTAAAAGAAGTGCTGGTAAACACACACAAAATATGTATTCGTTATTTTTCAACAGCTTGCCATAGGACCAACAATCAAAACCAGCCATCTAGTATTTGGACTCAGCACAATCAAACGTGTGGATGATCCAATCCGATCCAATTACATCAAACTGTTGTCATTCTGAAGGACAAAACGTCCACGTTTTCACACGTTAAGCCACATACACACCAACTTAATCCATTAGCGACTGAGCTGATAGTATTTGTAAATAGCGCAGCGGCAACATTGTTGCAACCATTATGACGTTTCACATGGATCCGCGATACATTGTATCAGTTTTGCGCTTAATGTTACAAGCTGCAGCGACCATCGCACGTTCACAAAACCCTCCTCCGCGAAAAGAGCCTTGAGTTTTTTTTTTTTTGCTTTCCATCTACTGAATAGGTGCAAGTGGCCGAGCTTACGAGAGTAAACGAGAAAAACACAAGGCTGTTCCAGCAGAATCTAGCGCTGAGAAGAAGGAGATTTCAAGAGCTGCAAAGCAAAGCAATAATTGCACCTATTCGCAGCATGTCCACCCCCTTCACTTTAGGAGAACAAGGCGATATCGCGAGCGGATTGCGAGCACAAAAAATCGAGTCGTTTAACGCACGCCGGGGCGAAAAGATTCAGATTGGATCTTTTAAAATCCTTTGTAAGAGGTTTGTTATGGTAGGAGGCACTCCAGTATCAGCATGGTGTACCAACTGATGCGTGAAGTCAGTTTCGAGCTCCCTTCTCTTCAGACCTGAAAATACTAAGAAAGGACGATGTTACCCCGCCTAACGTGGACTCTACGAGACCCTTAGAGCTTCTCCTTTACCTTAGACGCGGTCCTGTCCTGAACTGGGGTGGTTAGGAGTGTTAAAAATCCAGTTGAAATGGAGCCGGGAAGACGACGGGCTCCGGCCGAGCTGTGAACATTGGAGAGTAGGAAGGAGAGGAGGCGCTGCACTTTTACTCGGGGCCGAAGGGTGGCGCTGTACGGCGCGTGGACATAAGCGTCTACCGCCTCGGCTGCTCTCACAAAACCTTTAAAACCAACGTGAAACTGTATCGCCTCACGATACGCTCCACCTGAGCTGGATTTGTAAATGCATCAGCGTGCATGCGTGTGAAGAAGACATAAGCGGTGACCGACCGTCCTGTCGCCGAGAGCGAGGGGATGTTGTGGCGTCAGGAGGAAGTTTTGACATGTTGTTGTTGTGAGGCTCCATGGTGAGAGCAATCAGCTCACGGAAACTTTGAGCGTGGGTGAGAAGTTTGGCTGGAATTCCAGTGCAGGTGGGAGTCCCTGTACAGCTCTGCATGACTTCTCTATTGTCAACTGCAAGCCTGTAGGACCTCTCAATAGTCAGTAGAGTGTACTTCTCAATTCTGGATGCTCTTTTGCTTCTCTCTTGTTTATAATGCTATGATATAGTATATACTGCATGACTTCTAGTCTGTTCTACATTCTTCCTTATGATGAATAGTGTATATACCATTCTCAGTTCTCTCTGTTGCTTAATTTGTATATTTTCTATTACACTTTCTAATTTATAGTATATAATACATGTAACCTTCTGGTCTACGTTCTTCTTTATCATAATGAATAGTGTATATACTTTCTCTGTTGTCAGTAATTCTCTGATGCTTAAACTTTATATTTTCTATTACACCTTCTGTTTCATAGTGTATACTGCATGACTTCTGATCTGTTCTACATTATTATAATGAAAAGTCTATACAGTATAATATCTTTATAGTCCGTAGTGTACTTCTCTGTTCTATATGTTGCTTATTGTTTATATTTTCTACTACATATTCTTATACCACATACTTCTTATCTTGTACATTCTGCTTGACATTAATACACTCTCTGTATCTCAGTGATATGTATTTTAGGCTTTATTATTATACTGCAGGGCAATGCAGTGGCACAGTAGGTAGTGCTGTCGCCTCATAGCAAGAAGGTCGCTGGTTCGAGCCTCGGCTGGGTCAGTTGGTGTTTCTGTGTTGAGTTTGCATGTTCTTTCTGCGTTCGCGTGGGTTTCCTCCGGGTGCTCCGGTTTCCCCCACAGTTCAAAGACATGTGGTACAGGTGAATTGGGTGGGCTAGATTGTCCGTAGTGTATGAGTGTGAATGAGTGTGTATGGATGTTTCCCAGAGATGGGTTGCAGCTGGAAGGGCATCCGCTGCATAAAACATGTGCTGGATAAGTTGGCAGTTCATTCCGCTGTGGCGACGCCGGATTAATAAAGGGACTAAGCCGAAAAGAAAATTAATGAATGAATTATACTGCATGACTGCTAGTCTGTTCTACATTCTGCTTTATTATAATGAATAGTGTATATACTATTCTCAGTTGCTTAATTTTTATATTTTCTATTAGACTTTTTGATTTAAAGTAGGCTATATACCACAGGCATGACTTTCAGTCTGTTCTACATTATTATAAGGAAAAGTCTATATGGTACAATATCTTTAGAGTCAGTAGTGTATTTCTCTATTCTATATGTTGCTTATTGTGTTTCTTATTGTGTTTTCTATTACATATTCTACATATTAATGTATATAATATACATTTATTATGTATTTTAAGCTTTATTGTACTGCATGACTTTTAGTTTGTTCTACATTCTGCTTTATTATAATGAATAGTGTATTTGCTATTCTCAGTTGCTTCATTTTTATATTTTCTATTACACTTTCTGATTTAATCTATGTGAAATATGAAATGCTTGAAGTTTCTGCCAACCCGACTCTTCACCATAACTTTTCAATCCAGATGGACGGAGCAACCATCACTGCATCCAAAATGGTAAAAAGCCTTGGAGTAACGATTGATGACCAACTGAACTTCTCTGAGCACATTTCTAGAACTGCTCGATCTTGCAGATTCGCACTCTACAACATCAGAAAGGTCCGACCCTTCCTATCTGAACATACAGCTCAACTCATTGTTCAAGCTCTTGTTCTCTCCAAACTGGACTATTGCAACTCTCTGCTAGCCGGGCTACCAGCTAGTTCTATCAAACCTCTTCAGCTGCTTCAGAACGCAGCAGCACGAGTGGTCTATGATGAACCCAAAAGAGCACATGTCACTCCGCTACTCACCCGTTTGCACTGGCTGCCAGTTGCTGCCCGCATCAAATTCAAAGCTCTGATGTTTGCTTACAAAGTGACCTCTAGCTGTGCTCCTTCATATCTGCTCTCACTTCTGCAGATATATGTGCCCTCCAGAAACTTGCGTTCTGTGAATGAACGTCGCCTCGTTGTTCCATCCCAAAGAGGGAAGAAATCACTTTCCCGAACTCTCACATTCAATCTGCCCAGTTGGTGGAATGAACTCCCTAACTACATCAGAACAGCAGAGTCACTTGCTGTCTTCAAGAAACGACTAAAAACGCAACTGTTTAGTCTCCACTTTCCTTCCTAATCTTCAACTGCCTCTCTGGCTATACCACTAATGGTGCCTTCTCTCTCTCTCCAAAAAAAAATAAAAAATTTTACAAATGCTTTGCTTCTTAGACTTTACACACCTGAAACTTGTCTATAGCACTTATTCACTGTTGCTCTTATAGCTGTGTAAATTGCTTCCTTGTCCTCATTTGTAAGTTGCTTTGGATAAAAGCGTCTGCTAAATGACTAAATGTAAATGTAAATGTTAATGTAGGCTATATACCACAGGCATGACTTCAAGTCTGTTCTATGCTGCATTATTATAACTAAATTGAATATTTAATAAACTAAATTGGCCATAATGTATGAGTGCATGTGTATATAGGTGTTTCCCAGTACTGTGTTGCCGCTGGAAGGGCATCTGCTGCTTAAAACATATGCCAGAATAGTTGGCAGTTCATTCCGCTGTGGTGACCTCTGATAAATCAGAGACTAAGCTGAAAGAAAATGAATGAATGAATGTAGACTGTTGTTAAATTTTTGTATAATCTTTATTTTATACTACTTGATAGTGTATACTCCCTATAGTCTATAAAACGTGCTGCTCCATAATACTTTTTGATTTGGTAGACTTTAGTCATCTATTGCAGTGTTTCCCAACCCTGTTCCTGGAGGCACACCAACAGTACATATTTTGGATGTCTCCCTTTTCAGACCCATTAACTTCAGGTGTTGGAGTCTCTTCTGATGTTATGATAAGTTGATTAAGGTGTGTTTGATTAGGGAGAGGTTGAAAATGTGTACCGTTGGTGTGCCATCAGGAACAGGGTTGGGAAACACTGACCTATTGTATGTAGTGTTTGGGTTCAGGTTTTTCTCCTCTACAGTCTGTACTATGATTAATATTGTGACTAATATGGCATAAAGTGTCTATCAATGGAGATTTTGCTAAATTGTTTATTTGAAAGTTGCTGACACTTAAGAGGGATAAAGAAAATGATTAGAGCATAAATGTGAGACATGCGTGAATTTAAATAGTTATTAAGCTCAATAAGCTGTGAAAATGAACTGGGTGGGCAGATACACACACACACATTTTTGCCTGCACATTCAGGATTAAAGTGACAGCAGCCTAATAAACATGCTGTCTGTGTCATCAATGTTAATTTTGTGCTGCTCTCGACTGAATCACTTTTGTTTCCCTTTTAATAATCTGTTCGCATTTAATTCATACGGTGCGTGAAGATTATGCAGTTATGTGTTATTTCAGTTATAATTCAGTTTCTGTAGTATTGCTTAAACCATTTCTAACTATTTAAATTTGTATCTTTTATTTGTATTTGATTTTTGTGTCATTTACTTATTTACATAAAATAAGGTTTCCCATACCATGAAATTATCAGGTTTGTGTGTACACTTAATGGACTATATCCTAGCATGACTTGTAGAATAAACTACACTCACCGGCCACTTTATTAGGTACACCTGTCCAACTGCTCGTTACACAAATTTGTAATCAGCCAATCACATGGCAGCAACTCAATGCATTTAAGCTACGGTCACACTGGGCTTTGTGTGTGCGAAATTCTGTCGTACGGCGCTGCGAAAAGGGGCGGGATTAAACAAGATGATTAGACATTAAAAAAGCCAATGATTGCTCAATATTTAAAATTTCTGTCCAGAAAGGTAGTGTTTTGATCCTCGATTGGTCTCACGCAGTCATGTGATGCGATTTCGCAGGTCAGAGTTCACCAAGCTTAAACTTTGCACCGCAGCAACATGCGAAACTTGACGGATGACCCCGCGTTTCCGGTCTGACACATTTGCGTGCGTATGAATGGAAGTCTATGGAAGGAAAAGTCAAGTGTGACCGCAGCTTCAGGCGTGTAGACATGGTCAAGACAATCTACTACAGTTTAAACCAAGCATCAGAATGGGGAAGAAAGGTGGTTTAAGTGACTTTGAACATGGTTGTTGGTAACCTGGTACTAGCATGGTGTACCTAATAAAGTGGCCGGTCAGTGTATATTGTTTCAAAGTGTATATACGTTTCTATTAGGGCTGCATGATATTGAAAAATCTGACAGTGCTATTGTATATCTAGTATACTGTACATCTAAATATTTTGCGAGATGAATACAATTTCACCAGATGGCTTGAATAGCTCTATTTGGGGAGTAAAAACTCATTGATTTAGATTAATTGGGGTGATTTTGTAAGGGTGTGGATTATATAAACAATAATAAGCAAGAGTAATTACAATAGAGCAAAGAAAAAGGTCAAATAAACAGTGCCTTATGGTGTTACGGAGATTCAAACAGTAATCCATTACAGAAATTTAATAAAGATGTGTTAAATAGTACTGTTTAGTCTTCATTGTAATAATTCAATAAAACTAAACTTCATTAAAGTTGCAAATTTTGAACCTTTTCTTAGTGCCTGAATGCTTTAAGCTCTATTAAAAACTCTCATTTAAAACACATGCAAATGATGTTTATACTTTGCAATGACTACACAAATCTCATGTATTCTTAATTGTCTATCAACTATAATCCCAGCGCTGCTGCTGCGATGTGACAATTGCGGACACACACATTGCGAAATCGATGCTGAAACAATATGTTGTGCAGCCCTTGTTTCCATAGTGAATAATGTATTGCTTTATAGTACAATATTAGTGTTATGACTTTTGTTATAGTACATGCTGCCAAAAATAACATTTAGTTCTTTGAAATCTGTTGAAGGCCACTGAAATGCTTTGGTTTGTTTGACTTTGGACCGACTTTGTATTGGGAGCATATTCTGAAATGTTGCATTGTGATGCATGACTTTTCTATGTTTACAGTGTTAATACAGTCTTCTTTTCTTCAATGACAATGAGTTTATTTATATAGCACAATTAAAAACAACCCAAGTTGACCAATGTGCTTTGCAATAACTAAAAATCACAAACTATAAATAAGTCAAAGACAAAAACAAGTTTAAAAAATACAAAGAATAAAGGAAAAAAAAATCTGTGTAATTAACACAATTTTCTACATTCTATGCTGTGTTCAAATGCAACCATTAGCATTTTATAAAAGCACACCTTTTATTAATTGCCTATAATCTCTGTAGCTATGTTTGAGGCAATCCTATGTAGACAATTGTTTCTGTTTTCATTGTAATAAATTATTTGACATGTTATAGAACATTGGCCAATTATTTCCCTTACTTGGATTGTCATTCATCCTTCTGTTTCAGCATGATTTATAGTATAAACCATATTGTTCCAAAGTGTATATACATTTCTATTGTGAATAATTTCATGCTTTGGTTAATAAGTCAAAGACAAAAACAAGTTTAAATCATGGGGGTTCAAGCATTTAAGGAGTTTTAATGATGATTAAGCCTTTGACAACTCAGAATTTATGGCTGGAATGAAAACACATCCACAATGGACATAATGTTGCCACACAGGCAAAACATTTTATGGTTCTACTATTATATCAATAATAGTCATTAGTCATGCTTATTTATACACACTTTGTGCCACATCTAGAAATTTGACCTAAATAAAACTAAATGTTTACTACTAGGCTTCATTTTACAATGTAAATACATCATAATCAGCTTTCAGTGTAATTATCATAATGTCATAAGCCCAAAACAATGAATAAATAAATCTCAAACTCCTTCAAATTTGGCGTATTTGTTTAGAATATGTCACGTGTGCTTAAATAATTGTGAGATATTGAGATTTGTTTTGGGATTTACAGGCTTAGGTTAAAAAAGGATTATGATAGGGCTGTGCTAATGCATAAGTACAATAATCTTTCATTTCTTTTCTTCAATTTCTTCAATTATATATCAAACTTAAAAACAACCCAAGCTGATTAATGTGCTTCACAGTAGATAAAAAGCACAAAAAAAATACAAAGAAAAAAAAAGGAGAGAAAAAACAGTATTGATACAATTTTCTGAAGTCTATGCTGTGTAACCATTTGCATTTTATTAAAGCACACCATTTATTAATTGTTATAATCTCTGTAGCTATATTTGAGGCAATCCTATGTAGACAAATGTTTCAGTTTTTTTTTTTTTTTGTAATAAATGATTTTGCATGTTAAGAAACATTGGCCAATTAATTTCCTTGCTTGGATTGTTAGTCATGCTTCCTCTGAAACTTTTAAAAATAGCTCTGAGGTTGCATGTGTATTTCTGTACAGTAAGGTCACCCATCCATTTAAATAACAAACTGCACAATTTATTCTCTATTACTAGTGGCCTCAAAGGAAGATCAACCAAGAAATAGGCTTTTGAAATGGTTTGCTTTCAGTCTGCCAAATCTGAAACGCCGATATTTTGCGGATGACATTTTTCAAGTTCCTGGAATAGGTTAAGTGTGCATTGATAATCATCTAGACACAAATTTGCCCATGACTAGAAAACGTCTAGCATGTTTGCGAGTGACACTTAGTTATCAATGCCACATTTTCTTGTGTGACTTCAAGTAGGGCTGCACAATATATTGTTTCAGCATTGATATCACAATATGCAACCCTGCAATAGTCACAATGCAGGATCGCAAGCTATTTCAAGTGAGTTTAAACCATTTGGACACAAGTTTGCCACTTTAACAAAGAATAATTTGGTGTCATTATTTATACAATGAACCCAGTAGGCGCAGGACGTCAACATGATGTCAGATTGACGTTGTAGCCCAACATCATGGGACGTTACATTTTGTTTAGAAATGAAAATCAGGTTCAGACATCTGAATCCTACTTTTCTAACACAACCTAAAAACAACCAAATATCAACGTCTAATGATGTTACAGCTTAACGTTGTGTGGGCATTACCACTATGACGTCTATGAGACGTATTAGACATCAAAATAACATTATCCTTAAATGCTGGTGACCTAAATCCAACCTGATATTACCATTTTATGACGTTGTGTGTCAGCTGGGAAGACTATACTGTGTTAATTTACACTTGATTATTGAATATCTGTAACTTTATTCTCTTAGATTCCATCATAAAACACTGCTTTATTTTCATCCTTACTTTAATTTATTGTATTTTGTATATATTATTTATAATATGGCTACAGCCATATCGCCATGCAGCCCAAGACCGGTAACTCTCTGATACTAAGCAGCGCTCAGCCTGGTCAGTACCTGGATGGTAGACCACATGGGAAAACTAGGTTGCTGTTTGAAGTGGTGTTAGTGAGGCCAGCAGGAGGCGCTCAATCAGCGGTCTGTGTGAGTTATAATGCCCCAGTATAGTGAAGAGGACTTTATACTGTAAGTGGGCGACGTCTTTCGGATGAGGCGTTAAATTGAGGTCCTGACTCTCTGACTCCCTCATTATTCTGGCACTTTGGCTCTATAGTCATTGACGATAAATGCGCTATGTAAATATACATTACTTACGTACTCACTGTAATTTTGTACATTTTATGTATATGGTGGCTCAGTGGTTAGTAGAGCTGTGAACCTACACTGTTACGATTATCATGCCATCAATTCGGTTAACTATGATATCGTGCATCACGGTGCATTGACGACGCTTTCCATACACAGTTTTATATTTTCTTCACAGCAGCAATTCTTGTATTAAAATGTATAAATATATACTATTTGTAATACATTTTTGTCCTTTTAATTCAAATAGTCAGATATATAAACTGTACCTATAAAACACAACACGAACAAATATCCCGCTCGCTTTCTGAGCCTTGTCTACCAAGTTCTCTTACACCTCTTTGATTGGTCATGCGCTCAACAGAAAGGGCTGCGATTGGCTCTTGCGCGCTGCGCTCTTTACAGATGAGTGACACTGATAAACAGCAGCGGGGATCACAGCTGATCCATGATAAACGTGGTGGAGAAAACTCTGCAGACATGCGCTCGTGTCTGTATCCAGAAGTATTGCTGTAACAGCCGAGAGGAGGGGAAAAGTCACGCAGCCGGTCATAGCGCATAGGAGATTAATGACGTCACTACATAATAACCGGTTACGATTATTACTGAACTGATACCGAATTGTCTGCATCACGGTGCACCGAAGAAACAATTAATTTTGACACCCCTATTGGTTAACACTGTTTCCTCACAGCAAGTAGGTTGCTGGTTCGAGTCCCGACTGGGTCAGTTGGCATTTCTGTAAGAAGTTTGCATGTTCTCCCCGTGTTGGCGTGGGTTTCCTCAGGGCGCTCCGGTTTTCCCCACAGTCCAAAGACATGCAGTATTGGTGAATTGGATGAACTAAATTGGTAGTTGCGGCTGTAAGGGCATCCGCTGTGTAAAACATATGCCGGAATAGTTGGCGGTTCATTCCGCTATGGCGACCTCTGATAAATAAGGGACTAAGTCAAAGGAAAATTAATGAATGAGTGCTCTCCCCATACAAAATCATAAAATTCTGAATTCTGTCCAAATATTAAATAAGCTATCTTGTTAAATTTTATTCTTATCACAATATATATGGCAGAAAACAAAAGATTGCAATGTCAGTTTTTTTACAATCTCGAGCTTGTCTGTGTGAGATCTGTGAACTCTATTGCTCATTGTCAGTGGACTGAGATGTTAATCTCCGTATCATTTGTATGGCACACAGCAACTCGGTTTCAGTTTCGCCTGCTTTGAAATGTTAGATTAAAGAACACTTTTGAAGCAAATGATGTCACGCTCCACTAAACTAAAGCGCTGTGATGAGAGCAGCACAGTAGTTTTTTTTATTTGTCTGCTACAAGGCCGTCACTCTAAGCACATTCTAAGTGATAATCTCCAGGTGAGAAGGGAGCGGGGCAGGTTTAGGAGGCTGTATTAGTTTTTTTTTTCTGAATCTTGGCAGCATGATGTGTGCGGGTGTCTTACTTCTGGTGCTTATCGTGTGTGACAGCGCATTGACAGCAGGGGGAAGGAAAAGAAAACAGAACCGTGTGGGTTTGTGCTTACCGCTGGATGTCAAAAAAAATGACATACAGGAGCTCGGAGTGAAAATACAAAAGCTATGATATCAATCAAATATAAAAGAGAGATAAAACGCTTTAGAAGGCTTGCGAGGACTGGAATGTTGATATTAAAGAAGTAACAGATTAGATTTGACTCCTATCTAAACAGAAATTATAACCTTGGAAAGTGTGTCAAAGGGAAAGTTCGCCACAAAAAAAAAAAAAAAATTCCAAAGCTGTATAGCTGGCTTTCTTTTGTAGAATATAAAAGGACTTGCTTAGCAGGATTTCCAAGCTGCTGCTTCCTTATAAAAATGGATCGGAGTCAAAGACTTAGGAATGTCAATGAAGAGTACATGTGTGTAATGAAAAAAGTTGAAGTGTGTAATGAAGCTGTTTTTGTGAATGTTAAAGCTTTACAAAGTTTCACAGATCAAAGTACATGATAAATAGACACATTTCCTAAAAAGAAGGAACTGATACTCAGGGTGCTTTCACATCTGTGGTTCAGTTTATTTGGTCCGGACCAAGGGCATCAAATGATACATTGTAGCATTTTTCTGCCGTTTTTGGATCCTTTTCACACCACACTGATTGCTTTGGTCCGAACTAGTTGAAAAGAACCAAAATGCAGTCATGTGACAAAATCCACATCACTCATTGGCCAGACGTGATTAAACGTATTTCCTAAACTGCTTTTCGATTGGTCATAATTAACGTACGTGAAAATGTCAATGGAACTCCCACAAGTAAACAAACCGGCAGACGCTTTTTACTATGATTTAATACCACTGGTGTATTGTATCCCTGGTCACAGTATACATAGTTTATACATATATAGTTTGTATACATCACTTTAGTCAAACTATATATTTCGAGAATGAAGCACAGCTGCGGCTGGAAAACAATGTTTTAATGCAAAGGATTGACTTATTGCAAACGGCGAAGGTGCATCGCAAGTCACTTCAGGAGGAGACGTGAATTGATTTAGCAAATCTTCTGGAAATATTAGCAATGATCCATCAGGTAATGTTTTTCCCTCTTTCTCTCTCTCTCTCTCTCACCCTCTCTCTCTCTCTCTCTCTCTCTCTCTCTCTCTCTCTGTTTAAAAAAAAAATGTTGGTAAAGCGCTGTCAACAAATATTTTTTCTTCACACCCCATAAGATGGGACAGTGCATCGGACTACGGAAGCTGTATTCGTCCAAGAAGGCGCAGTACTTTTTGCGGTTGGGTCTGTTTTAGTTCGGATTGTGTTTTCACCACAAACGAACCACTCCAGGGTTCGTTTGAAAGCGTACCGAAACCACCTCTTCAAGGAGGTCTCTGTAGGCTTTTCTGATCCGCTTTTGGTGTGCACTCAGTTGCAATTGCTACATTAAAACCTGCCCAAACTAACTGCACCGAGAGGTAAAACGAACTCTAGTGCAATTCGACCGAACTAAATAAGGCTGGTGTGAAAACACTCTCAATGATAAATAAACGGCGTTACTAACGGTGATACTTTTTGTCAGTAATGAGAAATCAAACGAATTACTGTTTTCCCCTTTAAAATGCCATTACCGCAAAGCTGCGGTCACACTAGAGTTTAATAATGCGAAATTCTATCGTGTGGCACTGTGAAAAGGGGAGAAATTAAACAAGATGATTAGACATTAAAAAAAGCAAGCGATTGCTCCATGTTTAAAATTTCTGTCCAGAAAGGTCATGTTTTGATCCTTGATTGGTCTCACGCAGTCAAGTGATGTGATTTTGCAGGTCAGAGTTCACCAAGCTTGAACTTTGCACCGCAGCGACCTGCGAAACTTGACGCATGACCTTGCGTTTCCGGTCGGACGCATTCGTGGGAGAAAAGTCCAGTGTGACCGCAGCTTTACTGACAATAAAATGCACATTCGTTACTATAATTAAGAACACTGAAGCGGTTTTCATGCAAGCAGCGTCTCTTCCAAGCCATAGGACCTCTCTTTCTTTGGGGTGTGTGTGTTTGGGGCTGGGACGGAACACATAACCAACTAGTGATGATGATTGGTGTGTCTGAGAATGTGATGATTGGGTCAGCAATGGCAAATCCAACAAGTTCAAAGGTAGCAGTGGCAAACTGCAAATATATGCACTACTTTTCCCTCGTTGAGGTGAAAGACAATGTTTATGTATCGTGCAACTTATGAGTTAATTCTAATCTAATGAAGCACCTCATGTTGTCACATCCCACCACAAAATTAGTGTCTATGCAGGTGATAACGTGAGCTCTACCAAAGGAGGAAACAAAGCCACGACATCAAAGCAAATAAAACTTCATTTTTCTTCATCGCAAGCACTTATTACTCAGACAGAATTAATCAAAATAATATCTAGGTATATAGTTGAGGACATGCTGCCATTGTCTCTCACATTGTCCAACATTAAAATAGTGTAGATTAGTGTAATCAATATTTAATAGTTATTTGACAAATTTGATTTGTTTTAAAGTAACGCAATAGTTATTTCCCCTGGTAATTAGTTACTTTTATAATTATGTGACTCAAACATACGCTCAATTTAATGCAATGGGAGACATTGGCTTTTACAGAGTTTGCTTAGCAAAGCCTACAGTAAACAAAGTTTGGTCATTGAAAAAAAAAAAACATCCAGGCTAGTGAGATCACAAGGGCTTCTGGTTGCATGCATTTACCTCACACACACACTCTGCTCAGCGAGGGGGCGTAGCTAGAGGCTCTGTAATGTTATAGCAGAGAAAGCTAAAATGCCATCTAAACACTGCTTTTCCACAGAGCTGCTTCTGTTTCTGTATTTGGGCTTCCAAAAGACATGACACAAAGAGAGAAGTGCTTACAATTTAATTTTAATTATGTTTCAGAGAATTATATATAAAAAGATATAGCGTTAGCATTTGACAAAGAAGAACTTCCAGAATCTCTTTCAGTTCAGTGCAGGATTCGGCTAAAAACTCCTCTAACTGACGAAGCTGTGGATTGTGAGCCACAACCTGTAAGTGTTTTTATTTGTAAATTTGATCAACTACAGGCACAGTTTCTAGCATTAACGGTATATTGTAGCGAGGATGTAAACAATAGGAAATGCTGTTTGGCACCCTAAACAATTTAACTACAAATTCATACTCATCAGTCAAACAGCTGTAAACACCCACAATCATCACCAGTGCTGCAGTGTCTCTCTGTGCGGCTGCTTTCCCTGCATTCTACATCTCAAATAACCAATTCACAAAAGATATGTGAATGTTATATATAGTACTTACACATGCTTATTCTGAATTTATGTGAAAGACACTTGTCAGGTATTATTTTAGAGAGCAGACGTGAGCTGTGTGTTCTTCATTTCTGTCTGATTCAGACAGCTAACACTGCTAACAGCTGCTCTGACTGGACTGTTTACACAGCGCAAAAGCGCGTTTGTAGGGGAGTGATGTGGAGCCAATCCGCGAATCACAGCACATTATGTTGGGACCAGTCAGAGCCTCTTGAGGGCGGGCCTTTCAGAGGAACTAAATATGACAGTCGTTTTCATGTTAGCTGAGTAGCTGTATATAATCAAAGATATATGAACAAATAACGTGATTTTCTACAAATAAAGCTTGAGCACACATTGCTTGGCATTTTATAAACACAACCAAGCCTTCAGAATACACTGTGGACCACCCCTTTAAAGGAACATGCCCAACACTACTCATTTAAAATCACTGCCTGAAATGAGTTGCCAGTAATTCCCATTTCCTGCTACAAATTGGCATAATTTGCATTTGGTATATTTCACTAAGAATCTAGTACAATTTTTTTGTTTGTCTTATCTGATATCATACATTCCTACACTCCATCCAGTTCTTTTAGATCCTGCAACCTTGGGTTTCTGTCTGTTCTCGGATCAAGGTTGAAACACAGCGGAGACCATGCTTTTGCGATAACAGGCTCAAAACTCTGGAACAGTTTAGCTGTATCAATTCGCATGGTGTCATGGTTTGGTGTCAACTCAAAACACATCTTTTTAATGTGTGAGTCTAGTTCATCTATTAAAGTATATTTATTATTGATGTATTCTTAGCATTTTGTGATTTATTCTTTTGTATCAAAGTCTCTTGTCAGCCCTGTGTTTTATAAAAAAGGAATGTTTTAATGAATGTATACATGATTTTGTATGTTTGCATGCATGTCTGTATATTTGTGTATCCTGTTTAGAGTTCCTGCATTCATTTTAGAGTTATGTTTTAGAGTTATGCATCTAGGTGACATAAAATAACCATGTCATGTTGCATGTTGGTTATTAAAGGACCATGAAACCTCCTTTCAGTTCAAGTCTACCTCAGAATTCCATTTGAAATCAAAAAGCACCATGTTTATTTTGCTAGAGTACCTTAGGTGAACATTTAATCTGTGCAACTTTATCAACAGAAATTCAGTTCAATTCAAGTTTATTTATATAGTGCTTATTACATTAACTTTTGTTTCAAATCAGCTTTACAAAAGGTGCACATTATTACATTACAATCAAATATAAGTTATTTTATAAAACCTGCAGTTTTGTATCATATAGGTGTATGTTTAATGAAAAGTATTTCTAGAGTTGGAAGAAAAACCTTGTTTTGGTAGTCTTTAATTAAAGTATGAAGCACAGTATCAAAAGATACCAAAGTATCAAAGAACCACATATTTAGCTAAAAAATCTTCTTGAATGTTCTACCGAGGGAAAAGTAAATTAAATGAAATGCCTTAGGGTGAGTAAATTTATAGCAAATTATCATTTTTGGGTGAACAATTCCTTTAATATGCCCATGTGAACTGTTCCTGTTAATAATGTTTTGGCTTGTGTGTGTGCGCAGGTTTAGCTATTTATGTAAGGACTCAGTTGTCCTCACTTATATCATGAGATATCAAAATGTCCCACTAGTGAGGACATTTCACTGGTCCTCACTAATTTAAAGTGCTTATAAATCTCTTTCCTAATGATATGCACTTGTTTCTGTGAGGATTGACCAGCCCAGGCTCATTCTGAAAATGTGCTGCTATATACACTTCTGGAGAGTGCCAAATATGTCCCAGTAGCTATGTTTTTTTGTTTTCGCAAATCCACCAGCGGTTGTTGTGTATGCTTTTTCAGATTTCAAATTTCCCTCGCACATGCCATTTGTGCCTGTGTAAATCCACCAGAGGGCGCTGTCGACTGACTGACCGACTGACCCACCCTCCTACTTCCCAAAACCCAACCAATAGTGTTTTCAAAAGCACAGATTGACCCACCCACCCCTTCCCTAAACCCAACCAACAGTTTTAAAAAGCAATCCAGAAAAAGAAAATCCCTTGCTTGATTTTTACCATGTTTTCCGATTTTACCACATTCTCGCCCTGTTATTTACTTGTTTATTTAATTTTTGGCCTTCTGTTTTTGTCTTACCTGTTTTCTGAAACCATTCTTCACCGGACTCTAACCTCTCTGCGTCTCAAATCCACCAACCTACATGGCGAGCTACTGGGCAAACTGGTAACAGTGGGAAAGCCGTCCATACAGAGGTAAGCAGTCAGCTTGTAAACGTGAAAACGAACGACATACCACCCTGTAGCATTTGTTTTAAAAAAACAAAATGCAGCCATTTGTATCTCCTGGCTACATAATTCGTGATCTCCAGAAATTTATATAGGGCTACATTTTTAAGAATGAGCCTATGTAAGAATTGACTTAGAGTAAGGGTAGAGTTGGGCCAGAGACCCTATCATTAACCTGATATAAAAACAATGTAAGTCAGTGTAATGTCCTCACTAAGATAGTGAAACAAACCTGTGTGTTTGTGTGTGTGTGTGCCAGAAAAAATAATGTGGGATGTAATCTAATCTATTGTGAATTGACAAGAGCGGACACGATCAGTGAATTATGGGCCATCTTGGAAGGTGCATTAGGAACGTAAAAAGAAGTCAATACTTTAAGTAGATGAATTATGATCATTTCATTTCCTTTTCTGTCTATGTTTATTGCACAAGATGGCCTATAAATGCCATGTTGCATTGAGAGGCGGTATCTGACTGAATATTCTCATGTGAGCTGAAAAATGTATGGAATGACATACACAGGAAAGAGAGAGAGCATTGGGACAGACAATAATAGTGCCTATAACAAGGGAGCAGTTATGGATATTGTGCCTGCCAAGAAAAGAATAGACGTTAGACTTTTTTTTCCCCTGCTTTTTTTTTTGGCTTGTCTTGTCTACAACAATGAAGGACGCAGTTTTTTGTCAAATGAAAATCCATGTAGGTTTGTGGCTAGACTGCTTGTGTGTTTGAATGCAATAAATAGTCTGCTACTCAATCCCTAAATCTAAATAAAACAGAGTCCTGTGTGTTTTAAAAGCCAAGTTAACTATACCTAAACTCCTACAAATGCATAATAAGATCAGTTGCAAAGTAACTGTCCACATCCACACCTATTTATTTTTAGTAGATCTTAACTGTAGATTTTTTTAAGCAACACAGGCTCTTTGGAAATATGTGATTCTACGGAGACCCGGAAGGAACATGATGCTGGGGGAATAATGGGTGGAAGAAGAAAAAAACAGAGTAATAGGAAAATATATATTTTAAAGTTTTTGCGTTCACTCGTGTAACCCCACCAGTCCTACACCACCCTACCCGCTCCGAGCTGGTCGAACCGGCGACCTTTGGCATGCTCTAACAAGGAGGCCAGAGGTCAGAGGAGTGAGGTTTACCTGCACAGCACTTACTAGCTGGCCTCAGTTACACTCACCCCTCTAAACCTCACTCCTATCTGGGTCACGACACCAATGTAACCCCCACTGGTCCTACTCCACCCAACCCGCTTCAAGCTGAGATCGAACTGGCGACCTTCAGCATGGGAGTCAGTTGCTCTAACAAGGTGGCTAAAGACCGTGGCTAAAGACCACTCCCACATGGGAGTGAGGTTTAGGGGGGTGAGTGTAACGGAGGCCAGCTAGTAAGTGCTGTGCAAGTAAACCTCACTCCTCTGACCTCTAAAGGTGTTCTAGCGAGAGTCATGAGGCCATGATCTTTAGCCTACTTGTTAGAGCAACCGACTCCCATGTGGAAGGTCACCGGTTCGATCCCAGCTCAAAGCTGTTGGGTGGAGTAGGACCGGCGGGGGTTACACTCGCAAAGATTTTTTGCAAAATTGTTTTTCCGCCAACACTTCCTATTCGTTTCATGTATCTATCCTCATTCCTCATCTTCATTCGTTTCTATCCCGCTATCATCCTATCATTAAATATATTTCCATATTTCTGATATACTTTTAATCTTGAAAGCACGCTGAAATTACTATAAAAATGTCTGCATTCACTTTCTTTCCATCAAAGCTGTGCGTCGATCATTGCCCTTTATATGCAACCTCTGAATCAGCGAATGCATGTGTAAGTGCTGACTGACGGACGCACTCCGTATGATAAACTGATCCCGTTTCCTTATCCACGAAAGTAAAGAAGAAGAAGAATGGAATGAAGGAGGCTAATTCTTTATGAATGAGATGATCTGTTTAACTGTTTTCTCGCTAGTAAAACGTTTTTCTACTTACAAAGTCTGCCATGTAAATAGCAAATGTGCAATGACGCATCGCAACTGACTCTTAAGCTGGACTTATACTTTCGCCTGGCACTATTGTTATATTCCAACACAATCTCACGGCAATTCGTAACTTTTTGATTTAGTGGCTAATTCGTATGTATTCGTATAATCTAATTCGTACATTTTCGTACGATTTGCTCATCCCCCAATGATGGTTGGGTTTAGGGGTGGGGTTAGGTGCCACCCCTCCTTTTTAAAATCGTACAATTTCGTACGACTGAACTCGTACGAATTTGTACAAATTAGCCACTAAACTGACAAAATGTAAAATACTTACGTTTACTCGTGAGATCAGGCTGGATATTCTTTAAAATGACAGGGTGCGGTGAAAAGAAACTAAGCGTAAAATCAGATGGATAAACAAAGAAGTAGGAAGTTTCCAGAACTACGTCAAATCATTAATATCATTCGGTATTTTTAAACTAATTATTTTTATTATGGGTCAATTATTTTAACGATTATAAAGATTTTTATAAGAATTCAAAATTTTTTTTAAATATTAATGACAATACAACACGGGCTGCTCTACAAATATATATTTTATTATGGCAAGAATAAAAGCAAAAAAAAAAGTACACTTACTAAAAAATACTGATGTTTTATTTTATTTTTTTTTAATACTTAGCCCGCTCCACAATTTACACTGTCTGGCTAGTTTCTGAATTCTTCATATTCTA
>NC_079443.1:44890860-44980860 GCF_903798145.1 Danio aesculapii | reverse complement strand
TTTGAGTGAAAGTGAATGTTCTCCAGCGATCTATGAGGGTTAGATCGCTGGTGATCATGACAATAAATGTGTTGAAAAAAAAAAATTTCCGTTAAACAGAAATTGGGTAAAAATTTGGCTAATAAATCAGGAAGGCTAATAAGTCTGACTTCAACTATATGATTATATTTATTATAATTATTAGGGGGTTATTTGTGTTTAGTATTTATTTTGATATAGATGTTTTTTTATTTTATTTTCAGTTATATTGTCAGTTTAGTAACTTTTTGTTTTGTGCTTTTATCATTAAAACCCTCTACTGCACACATTATGATAGATCTATAAAAATATGTTTTTCTTTTCTTAGAATGGCTTAACTTGAAGTGCTGTTAAAAAAATTGAAGGATTTTTTTTAAGGTGCTTTATGATATGTTGCCATATGGCAACAATGTCCAATAACAGATCCAGCTTAGACATTTCAAACTTAGAACTTACTTTCTAATTAATAATTTTGTTAAAATTATTTAATTGGTGTTTCTTTATTATAAGCTTTAACACAGAACTTATAAATGACATCTTACACATACTTTACAACAACTGATATTCCAACAGCTTTTATTTATCAATTCATTTTTGCTGAATAATATTAAAAAACAAACATAATATTGTATTATCATGTATACAACATACAGTAAAAATATTTCCTCCAGTAAATATAACAAATAAATAACAAGTCTAGTATATCCAGATGCATCAGAATAAATGTAGCTACTAGCTAACAATGTTTATATATTATACTATATACTATACTACGCCTGTCTTATCTGCCTCTGAGCTAACTTACTAGAACTGTCTCCATCACTGCTCCTATTAAATGTCCAATCTACCTCATTCTCATTGTCATCTGCATTAAGAGCCAGTTCTGTCCTTTTCTTCTTTCACTTACCATAGAACATGGTGGTCCTCACTAATACACTGTTCCCTGTGTTTATATCTAATTAAAAGTATTGCCATTAAAGTTTTTGCATTTTATTCATAATGCAAATGCCATTAACATATGACTAATCAACATTATATTACTAGCATTCATGTTGTTATTATTACAACTTAAAAGATCACAGCTAGCTAGCTAAGCTATTGCAATATCGCACGTTCCACTATTGAACACTGTTGCCATTTGGCAACACCCATTTGATCGATTTACGAAAAACTAATTTGATGTTAATTTTTTCAGTTGAATATGTAATCGTAACTTACTGGAGGTGAACTCTCATATTTTTTTGTGGATTTGACATGAGCTGATCTTTTGTTTTTATTGATGTTTTTATTTGCATTCAGCAACTACTCACAATAAACGCCAGTCTGTCAGAAATCATGCCACAGAAAAACACTGCACATCATGTGACGTTGGCGTGGGTTTCCTCCGAGTGCTCCGATTTCCCCCACAGTCCAAAGACATGCGCTATAGGTGAATTGAATAAACTAAATTGACTGTAGTGTGAGTGTGGGAATGCATGAGTGTATTGGTGTTTCCCAGTGTTGGGTTGCAGCTGCAAGGGCATGCTGGATATATGCTGGATAAGTTGGCGGTTCATTCCACTGTGGCGACCATGGTTTAATAAAGGGACTAAGCTGAAGGAAAATGAATGAATAATGAAATAAATAAATAATAAAAATAAAATGGTTATTTAAAGTAATAGTCTTTATCACTCTCAAGACATGTTTGTGTTTGCTTCTTAATATACATTCAGCAATTACTTACAATAAATGCCAGTCTCTCAGAAATCATGCCACAGAAAAACACTGCATGTCATGTGACTTAACCAAAGCACATCATTGGCTAAACTAAGGTCCCCTCTTTCCAACGACAACAAAAAAAAAAAAAAAAGAGAACTTGGTCTTAAAGAAACAGTGGCAGGGAAGTGAACATAAATATCATGTTGCCATATGGCAACACCATGCGGTAGATTAATACTTTTTAAAAATATGTCTGTTTAATTCATTTGTAGTTCAGGCAATATTTCAATATAAGTGGCAACATAAGCGGTTAACAATTTCAGTTTTATTTAAATTACTGAAAACTATTTTTAAACTATGAAAACTATGAAACTGTTTGAAACATTGTTTCATTAAAAAACTTTAATTCACCTGCAAACTTGTAAAACCCAATAAGTTAAGGTAACTCAAACCGTTTGAGGAAACCAATTGCAACAAACCATTTAAGTTCAAAAACTAATCCTAATGAGTACTGTGAACTTAATCCATTTGAGTAAATGAAGCAATTTGAACAGTAAAACCCAATAAATGAAAAGAACTCAAACCAAATGAGTACTGTAAAACCCAATAAATTAAGACAACTCAAACCGTTTGAGAAAACCGATTGCTACAAAACATTTGAGTTAAGAAACTAATATGAGTACTGTGAACTTACTCCATTTAAGTTGAAGTAATGAGGTATTTAATTAACTCATTACCTCTCGTAACTCTCTTCAAATGAGTAGAATTAACTTTCAGTAAATTTTGAGTTTACTACACTCATTTCATTTGATAAAGTTGACTGTTGGGTTTTACAGTATAGCTTTTCTGTTTCACTCTTTACTTGTGTTACATGTTTGGCGAGTGTTAAATTTAGGCCTTGTGTAGGCACAATTAATACATATTTGGACACAAAACATTTGTGGAACAACAAATAAAGTATTCCTCACACCTTTGCTTTGGTGCTCAGAATGACTCGACAAATGTTCTGTACAGTTATTAATGGATTTTAATGACTTCAGTGTTTTGAAGTTGTGAAAACCAACTAAATTTCACTGCAATTTGTAACTTTTTTTTATTTAGTGGCTATTTCATATGAATTTTTATGATTTCATTCATACATTTTAGCATGATTTACCCTCCAGGGATGTCTAATTTAAAAAAAATCATTTTTATATGAATGAAATCATACGAATTTATACAAATTACCCACTTTTTCTCCAATACATAAAATAGTTATGTTTCCTCGTGAGATCAATATCTTTGTTTTATAGATCATAACCAATAAGTATCCTGTGTTTCTCTTTTCGTCAGAGAACAGAAAGAACAGAACAAACTGTTGTAGTAGCAAAATTGGAGGTGTGCGTTAAAATAAGAGCCTTCACAAATCTGCCATGTGAAAGTCTTTGAATCCTGCACTGTCAGTCACCGGTGATACTCAACGATTTGGGAAGTGCTTTACAATGATGGAGTGGAAAGCTGATCTGGAGGGTGCCGTCCAGGAGTGTTTTCTAGTCTTTTATTTGCCTCTGGCGTGATGCTTTAACATGTCGCTGAACTGGAATCATCAACACCCCCTCCTCTCGCTCCTCTTTCTTTTCGGCACCTCCACCGGCTCCATTGTCGCCTGACAGCACAATTGCTACGCTGCCACTGGCTGGGTGTTCAAATGGAAATCGGCTGAATTAATATTGTTACTTATGAATGCTGAAGAATTCCACACCTTTGCTGCTTTACAATGACAAACGGGGCTATACTGAGCGTGCAGTAACGTTTACTATGATATGTGGAAGTGTAGGTTCAGAAATGCTCATATGTTTGACTCTATAGATGTTCAGGAGAATGCAGTGTGAGTCAGTTCAGTTTTGTTGTGTCATTGTCGTGGTATTAAACCTCAGTATAGGTGTAGTTAGTGAGTTAGTTGGCTAACTTTTTTTTTGCAATTTTTTTTGGTTGTGGTACCGCAAACAGTATACATATTGGAAAAAAAAATAGGTGTTTTTTTATTGTTATTTTTGTAATTGCACCGTTTTCTTTTGAGAATATGTTTTACAATGAGTACAAAAAATCTGCAGGACAGTCAGAACAAAAAAAGACATATTTGTACATGATTTGTGAACGGGAATCCATTTTGTTAGCAAGGCTTTAAAATTTTAAGACTTGCGCAAGATGTGTTTGGCGCAATTTGTTGCTATTATCAGACCAGCTCAACAATTATTTTCACGTTTTGCACTACCTTGTCTTAAATAGCTAATCCATTTGTGCCAATTCGTGGACTCGTGGGTGTGCTGATCTAAAAAGGAAGTGTGTGGTGTTTGGATTGTGGTGTTTTGGATATAACTAATTACAACTGAATTTATAAATAGTTTTGAAACAAATCTTTGCGCTTAACAAACGAAATTAAATACGTAGGCTAATGGATGTCTTCAGTGGAGTGCGTACAACACTGTTTCTTTCTCCACAAAAGTAAAGGAGTAAAGTAAAGAGAACAGAAAGAGGCCAAATGGAGGAGGCTTGTTCTTTCTCCTTACGCTGCAGATGGTCTGTTAAACTGTTTTCTCGCTAGTGAATCGTTCAGTTTTTCCACTTACAAAGTCTGCCTTGTAAATAGCAAATACACCATGGCATGAAGCAAATGACTTTTAAACGGAATGGGAGATGAGACTCTGATGGGTCTAATGAGTGTTATGCTCAAAACACACCCATAACTCATTAAGAGAAAAAACACAACTCAATTAGACCATGCGCCAGGGCACAAACCGTATTTTTCGTCATATTGGGGTGATAGAAACACAATAAGTCACTCTTTTTTTCTGACGTTAAAATAGGATCCAAATTCCTTCCCATTTCGAGGCCCACTGCAATGGATGTAGGAGTGCGATTTTCCTGCCCACTGAATTGATTGACAGCTGCCTATTAACACGTCTAGTAGTACGAAGTAACGGATATAATCATATCAACAAGACAGGACGTGAGCAAAGCAACTAGGAATAAAAGATCTGTTCAGCTCTCTGTGATCATCAATCATCATCAAATGTGATCAAGAATGAGTTTTATAAGTTTAAAATGTTTTTAAATCAGTGCATGTTTGTAATGAATTACAGAGATTTACTTAAGCTTTACTTTATACAGCCGCATGTCAGTACAATTATAAAAGAAGATGCTTCAATCCCGGTTTGTGGACGTTAAATCAGGTTTATTTTGTACATTAACACAACAGATTTCCATATAGTGGTGGATATTAATGTGTATCCAGTCACATTTGCTGTGCAAAGTTAAACGAGCACTGTGTGTGACTTATTTTAATTCGTGAAAAAGGGGTAAAATAGGTGCTCTGAGGTGTGTATTTTGTAAGGAGGGCTTTTATAAAAACTGCAACTCAGTCATCATTTCAGACAGACTGGGAGCAAAAGTACTGCAATGGCTGATATTGAGGAATATTTTGTTATTTTGCTGGAATTTTCAAGCATGTGCTTAACTTAAAATAAGATGCATCGGGTAGTAACAAATTATGATTGAACAGCAAATAATGTTGTACATAATTTAATTTGATCTTCACAGAAATTCACTGTAGACACTATTCCCTGACACTAGAAGAAAACAGATTTCTTGCACAATCAAGTTTCATGGATGCCATCACTGCTCAGTTTTTTCCTTTGTTTTTATATACATGATGACTGCAGCTTAAAGATGCCTTTCATTTGGAGAATGAAGTCACATGAAGTGCTCAGGTGTGAGTTTTTCAAAAAGCAACTACGAGTTTTTCATGGTACTGTTGCTCTCGTCTATAAAATCAGAGCTTTATTTTGTATTTTCTATTCGATTCAATTCAGGTGATTGGCTGGGCCATCCTACAGCTTGATTTTCTTTCTCTGAAAGCATTTGAGAGTTTCCTTGGCTGTGTTTTGGATCATTGTCTTGCTGAAATGTCCACCCTGGTGTCATCTTAATCATCCTGCTAATGTTGATGTTGGACTGAAGCAGCTAAAATTCATTTACACTTAGGAAGGCCAGAGGGTTGCTGAATACTACTGAGAGATCTCAGCTGCTGTCTGGGCTTTCACTGCCTTTTTACACCTTCCTTTCTTCATGTGTTCAATACTTTTTCCTGTGCCATTTCATTTTGTTACACAGAGCTTAATTGGTAAAGTAATTAGATTTGTTTTATTTTCATACATGTATTTCTTTGGTTGTTATTAACATCTGGAGAAAATTCTATAATTTTTGCAAGTTTGCAAAGTTGACAATACAGATCGACATAGTAAAATAAACCAAACACATATACACAAAGCATGTAAAAAATAATAGGTAACACTTTACAATAAGGTTAATTAGTTAATGCATTTACTTACATGAACTAATCATGAACAACACTTGTGCAGCATTTATTAATCATAATTACTAACATTTACTAATGCTTCATTAACATCCAAGTCCATGCTTGCTAAAATTAGTTAATGCGCCATAATTAACATGAACTAACAATGAACAACCATATTTTAATGAACTAACATGAACAAATACTGTAGTAAATGTATTGTTCATTGTTTGTTCATGCTAGTAAATGCATTAATTAGCATTAACTAATGAACCTTATTGTAAAGTGTGACCAAATAATATATAAATAAATGATAATTGAATAGATTTACTATTTAATTAGTAAAAAAGGACATACAATGTAACCAATAAAAAATAAAAAAACATTGGAATTTTATCAAATCAAGTCATGTGCTACAGTTTTTATATAATTTCAGTAGTCAACCTTCTCCAATGGTACACAGTTGCAAACTTCCGAGAACCACAGTCCAATTTATACATCAATGTCTGTTTACCATTTCAAAGTGATACGTTTTTTAGCTATAATCAATAACATTTCAGCAATCCCTGCTCTTTCTTGAAAGAGTCGCAGAGATTTCTAATAGTTCTGACACATTTCAGATCATAACGATGTGTGAAATCAAGCTTGTGTAGCCAGAAATATTCATACTCATACTTGCACATACTCATGCTATAGTATCATTTATACTCATACTAGTATCGTTTGAGTCACAGAGTCTGATGTTGATCAGTGTTTTTATGCATGTTCTCTGTCAGGGTTTAGCTGTCTCGGTGGAAGGTGTGCAACGCTGGTTATTTTTGTTGGCCTGTTCCGGCATTTCAAGAGGCGTCCCCAAGGCCAGAGACAGACAGAGCGAGCCGACTGCAGCCCCTCTCCGTATGGAAGAGCAGCTGTATTATTCAGCTCCCACAAAGTGAAGTGCAGCCCCTCCTTTCTGACTGCTCACTGGCAGAGTTTGTTTTTAATCACTGCAATCTGCGGCCACTTCTTCCCTGGCTCCCCTGATGGGTAATAGAATATAATAGTGGGCTGATTCTAGGCTTGGCGTGGCTAGCAACATTTTTTTTTTTTGAGGTTTAGCTCGCTCAGCTTTGAACTGTCGGTTTTCCACTTTTATAGCTTGGTTCTTTTGTGCTTTTCACTCCTTCGCTTTCTTTTTTCTACTGTGGAAAAAGGTCTGCTTAAACCAGCATGAACTTCCAGTGGTCTGTTCTTCGTACCTCGCTTAAATGATCTAAGATGATTTAGCAGATCCTGGATCTTTTAATCTTGATAACTGATCTCTGGCTAATTTAGTTCTTCAAACAAGTTTGTGAATCAGATTTAAATATCTGGATGAACTGATCTGAGATCGCTGAGTGTGCTGTGAAAGACAGATCTATCGATCCTCGAAATCATGATCAGCAATGCAACGATTGGCTGGTGGCACAGCAGCGTAATGACATCATCTGATTAAAATTCAATTATCCATGTGAGAAGAATTACATCAAATTCATAGTAAACAGTTTTTTAAATATGATACATAACTTTCCACCTTTGTTGTGAGCTGCAGGCTTTACACTTTCATGTGTCAAGAGTATTTAGCAATTTTTTAATTTTACAGTTCGAGCTGATTTTCTATATAGCCATAGTAGTAGTATACACTGAAAAAAATTATTCAAAGATGATTCCTTGGATTTACTCAATTTTTTTAACGTTAAGTGGTTGTAAACAATTTATTTGGGCTGAATTTAAACAAACAAATTAAGTTGAACATTGTTAAACTTAATTTGTTTGTTTAAACTCAACACAAATAAATTGTTGGCAACAGTTTTGCATGCAACACTTTTTCAGTGTAGTAGCTGGTTTCTTAATCGGTGTAAAGAATAACTGGATGTTTTTGCATCAATTTAGCATCACAAAAGCATTTTTATGTTGGTAATCAATAACATTTCAGCAATCCCTGCTCTTTCTTGAAAGTCTATAATCATAGTAGTATCGTTTGAGTCACAGAGTCTGATGTTGGTCAGTGTTTTTCGAAATCATGATCAGCAATGCGACGATTGGCTGACAGCACAGCAGCAAAATGACATCATCTAATTAACATTCAATTAAAGAATTACATCAAATTCATAGTAAACAGTTTATTAAAAATGATCCATAACCTTCTACCTTTATTGTTGGCTACATGCTTTACACTTTCATGTGTCAAGAGTATTTATCAATTTATTTAGTTTTTCATTTAGTTACTTTTAGGTGTCATATTAACTGTCAAAACATGTTCATGACTGCATAAATGTATTATTCTTTTAAAAAAAAAAGTCGCATATTGTGCATGTCTATTATCATACACAAATTGTACTTAAGCAACTGTAAACGTTTGTATCTAAAAAATTCATATCAATAAATTTTCTCTTTGAACCACCAGGTGGCAGTCTTTGTACATTTATTTCGGAGTGCAGATCGTATAAGTTTTATTAATATATATATATATATATATATATATATATATATATATATATATATATATTTGTACTATATATATATTGTAATATATATATATATATATATATATATATATACAGTTAAAAATATATATTTACTATTTTCCCAGGCGTATATTACTACTGTAAGAAAATATCAGCATTTGGTACATACTTTCAGTATTATCTTTGCTTGAACTCACCCGATCTAATCCTGTTTATATGAAATGAGCCTGCTGCCGAGCAGGTTTGAGCTACCAGAACTGTTGCTATGACAACAACTCTCGGATGAGTTTTGCAGAACGAAACTATCCTGGATCATATCAAATCGTCAATAACCAAATCCAGCTAATTGAGTAATCCATGTACGAAGAACGGACCCCAGGGCTGGTGTATTCTAGTTAGTCCAGTAAATATGTTAACGCAGTGCAGCTGGTTAACAAACAACACACTTGATGCTTTTCCTGCACCGCGTATCGTTAAAAAGAAATTACACCAGAGGTGTACCCCGAGTGTTAAAGTTCCCCCCTAAGAAATGGGACAGCACTACAGCACCTGCACTCATCATCTTATGTCATCGCGATCTCTTACTACATATGAGATTGTAGACGGCGTCTGCTGTAGTTACTCCAGTTGTGTTATTTGAGGGTATTTATCTTCAGGAAATAACTGAAGGCGTATATCATGTTATCATAATGATATGTGGCAATAAGATGGTAACTGTACTGTGCATTTACACCGTGGCCATATTCATCTATGTAAACACACAAAAAAACAACGTTAACATTATACCAGACACTGTACAAAGGTCATTCTCAGCCACTAGACTTTTCTGAGAGGGTATTCAAGTCTCATTAAGTAAAAGTATGTTGTGGGACTGCTATACAGGAGTTATTATTATGGATTATAGACAGTAAAACACGATTTATGAATGTATTAAAACATGTGCTTTTTTGTTGTAAAAATTCGTAATAATCAACACAATCTCACGGCAGTTCGTAACTTTTTGATCTAGTGGCTAATTCAAATGAATTCGTACGATCTAATTCGTACAATTTAGTATGATTTGCTCATCCCCCAATGACGGTTGGGTTTAGGGGTGGGGTTAGGTGCCACACCTCCTTTTTTAAAATTGTACAATTTTGTACGACTGAACTCGAATGAATTTGTACGAATTAGCCACTAAACTGACAAAACGTAAAATACTTACGTTTTCTCGTGAGATCAGGCTGAATAATCACAAAAATTACTAAAATAAGGGGTAGAGATGTCCCTTTGGTAAATTTACATTAAGGCAGCAATTATTACTCCAGTCTCCCATCTCGATTTTTGATACCAATGTTTGATGTTTCCCAGTGATGGGTTGCAGCTGGAAGGGCATCCGCTGCGTAAAACATATGCTGGATAAGTTGGCGGTTCATTTCACTGTGGCGACCACAGATTCATAAAGGGACTAAGCCGAAAAGAAAATTAATGAAGGAATGCTAGATGTCAATTTGATTTAATTTTGACTTCAAGGTAGTCAACAAATTTAGACATAGATTTGCATTTTTACGTGTTTTTTAACATTGTTTGACATACAGTCAAAATTATTAGCCCTCCGTTGAAGTCAAAATTATTATCCCTTCTGTGATTTTTTTTTTTTTCTTTTTCTATTTCAAATATTTCCCCAGTGATGTTTACCAGTGCAAGGAATTACAGTATTTACTAAAATATTTTTTCTTCTTCTGGAATAAGAATTGTTTTCAATTCTTTTAAAAAACATGTTAAGGTCAATATTATTAGCCCCCTTAAGCAATTATTTTTTTTTTGGTTGTCTACAGAGCAAACCACTGTCATACAATGTCTTGCCTAAATGCCTAATTACCTAGTTAAGCCTTTAAATGTCACTTTAAGCTGAATACTAGTATCTTAAAAAATATATATAGTCAAATATTATCTACTGTCATCATGGCAAAGATAAAACAAATAAGTTATTTTAAATTAGCAATAAAACAATTATGTTTAGAAATGTGTTGTAACAATCTTCTTTCCATTAAACAGAAATTGGGGAAAAATATACAGGAGGGCTAATAATTCAGGGGGGCTAATAATTCTGACTAACTGTAAAGGCGTCTGCTGGGACTGACTTTTTCAGAAAAGCATCATAAGACCTCTTTAAAACTACACAAGCTCCAGCCTGTATTGTGTACGCCATCTCTAATAACATAACACAATAAAACACGAGTATCTTTTTCTCCTCTAGTTTTGCAGGATGAGATCTTTGCGATGGTGTATCCCTCAAGGTCGGTATGGCAGAGGTGAAGACTCTCTTGAGGAGCCTCTTTTCCTCCGGGTGTCTGAAAAAAGCGTCCCTCTATTGTTTTCCCCTTTTCTTTCGAATGCCGTGCAGAGTCGTTTCACAATCATTTAAGCAAGATGACGATTATAACAGATTACCCGTTCAGAAGCACGGCTCACCACAGAGATACATGCCACTTAGATCACAGATTTGCACAAAAGATCCTGTGCTGCGACCCGAGGGACGCTTCAAAACAAATGGCATTTCTCTAACACAACAAACATATTTGCAATTGGCGCTTTTAAATCTCGCATGAGCGCGATTTTGAGTGAGAAATGGGCGTGAGCTGGGATGGGTGTGTGTTTTCTTTGTTGTCTTTAGTGTGTCTAGGGACATTACTTCCAGTTTCTGCTGCTGCAGCCTGGGGCTAAAAGAGGGATTATAGGATATACACAAAGACAGCTGATTCTGTGTTTCATCACCGCAGTCTTTTTCATCCCCTTTGTCTTTCTTTGTGCCGTTGATGCATTCATTTGTATACACACTCAATTATGGAGAGCCGATAAATGGATATTATGCTTCCAGTAGTGTCAACTTTGGATTGGTAACTCATTATGTAGGTCAGAGGAACGTTTTATGATGTAAAGGTTTCGTTTTTCATAGTTATAATAGCATGGCTTGCATAAGACTTAAGCATATTTCATAAATATTTGAAAAATGTGGGATTTATAGCTTCTTGAGTTATGCGTTCTAATAGGATTCATTGGAAGCATGTTCTGATTTAAGCCTTTAGGGTTATCACGAGACTGGAATTCGGTACCAATCGATACTGAAATTTTAAAAACGTCCATATCCCACTAATATTTTAGCTCTGTTTAGCACATTCATAAATAGTGCTGATTTGACATTGTGTTCACGTGCTCAACAGAAATGACTGTGATTGGCCAAGAAGGTCATCAGTTCATCGAACTCACCGCTGTTTACTGAGTGTAACCACAGATACAGGGACTCTGGAGGGTTTTAAAACCGCGAATCATCAGCGGATCGCTCATATGTCAGCTTATGAGAAGGGTCTGGCTGCAGATTTGCATTTGCACTATCAGGCTTGCACTCTCAGGCTTGCACACTCAGGCACCCACGCTTCATCTGCAAGTGACGTAATTTATAATCGACACCTGCACTCTCCTGTCACGTCACTTGCAATCGACACAAATAAACCATTAGTAAGTTTCCAGTTCGTTTGCGTTACCAGTGATGACATTGTCAAGTAATTCTATTCTATATACAACTTAGGTTGTATACCATGACAGATCCCCAAAAAGCGGTTTGTGTATTCCTCATGATTATAATGCCCTAATGTAAATTTACCAAAGCAGGCTATTGTTACAGGTCTAAACAGACACACAAAGTATTCTTCCACAGTAAAGAATAAAAATAAACCACCAGGCTAATGCAAATTAGAATTTTGTTTTTTAATTTAAACATTTCAAGGAGTAGTATTACAACTAACGGATACACATTATGGACTTACAGCAGTGATTCCTGAACGACTTGGGAAACTATTCTTTATGCAGCAGGTGTTATGACGATTGCAGATACGAATGCAGATGTTAATGCAAGTGATGTGGCAGGAAAGTGCATGAAAGTCCTCATCTAAAAAATCCCCCAGGTTGAAGGTTACAGGTACCCTTAGTAAAAGTTGAGTTGCAAGAACAAAAAAAAAAAAAAATCCAAAAAGATCAACTTTTTATTATTATTTTTTTTTTATTTAAGGCTGCCATTAAGTATTTCCCCTTAGTTCTCAGTAACAATTTCAAAATATTTAAGGGACCTAATCAGCTCCCTTGAATGAACAAATGACACTCAAAATGCAAGCATTCTCACCCAAATAAAAATGTTTTAGATAAAAGACTCGCAGGACTGGAGATAAATAATTTAATAAAACCATTTAATAAATAAACTATGTCCATATGAATCCATATGAAATCGAAGTTTTAGTGCAGCTTCAAAAGTCTCTACATGATCCCAGACCAGTTTATTAGGTCCTCCAAGCATAATGTCAAGATCGGCTCGATAAGGGAACGTCTCGACTCGCTTAACGGAAAGAAATATTACTGACGATTGATGATGTGTGACATTACTGCAGAGCCTTTTTATGGCAAGCATTCGTGGTTCGTTACGATCTGTTTATGTAACTATAGCAACTGCGGCGCCCGTCGCCGTATGTTGCAAAAAACTACAGTGAAACGCTTAGAAAAAAGGCACTTAGGTAAGGGTGACGGATATAAATTTTGTTGCAACGTTCTTTATGAAATCCCTTACCTCAGGAATTTTTTCCTCTCAGGGACACTCTTAAGTTAAATTACTGAAGCACTTTCATGCAAGCGGGCACAGCTGTGGATTGTAAATGACGTCACTTGCAGAGGAAGTGCGGTTGCCTGAGAGTGCAAGTCCGAGAGTGTAGCCTAAAAGTGCAAGTGCAAATTTGCAGCCAGAATCTATTGCAGCTTATAGACAAACCAGCTGATCAACTTGAATTTAAAGGTGCCCTATAATGAAACCTGGTTATACCAAGGCATAGTATAATATTAAAAGATCAGTATATGGAAATGGGCATACTGTACTGTGAGCCTCAGACACTACTGTTTTCTGGCTCTTATGTAAATTCCTGGAGTGTAAAACCCCGATGGACAACAGGCCAATCAGAAGACTAAACAAACTGTGACAAGACTCACAGGCCATGCCCTTCACATTTGCCTGTATGCCTAATTTGGGTCGTTCATCCAGACCTGACTAGCAGCCATGTCATCAAGCTCTGAGATCATAAAAAACTCTGAGGTCAACTATTAAAATGCATGCTTCATGCTGCGTTTGATTAGCAACAACATTTTCTTGTGAGACAACAGTGATAATTTACCTCCCTTATTAAGTGTACATTTCACCTATTATGCATGTGGGACTTTTATTTTGAAAGCGCGAGCGCCAGTTTGTTTACTGTGCGTTACTGGATAAAGACAGCGCGAGACGTGTTTCCAACTCGCTTCAGGACACAAAATGCAAGATTTACAGATTATACATTTCTTCATCTCCACTCTAAAGAGGCATAAGGTATGTTTAGTTATACCTTTTGTTAAATTATCATGTTTATTGTGAAATTTGAAGCGTATATTTCAACAAACACATGCAGACTGCTGAATGGTGTCAAATCACACTGCTCTACTGCCATCTGTTCAAACAGAGGTTAATATTAACTTCTGGCTGTGTTTTCTTTGACTATAGGTTCAAAATACAATGTGATACATCTCTATCACTCTCTTAAGTCAAGTTTAATTATAATTTAGCCTTTATCCACCACAAAACTGATGAGCAAAATACATTACTCTGATTGGGTTTCTATTTGTCTGTGTTCAGCGTACATCAGATTATGTGTGTCTGTAAGAACGGCATCCATATACAGAATGGTCAATCATGGACCTTCTGATTCTATGGGTACTTTATAGAGTAATAAATGAGTTTATCATTTCTGGAAAATTTTTGAACTTACCGGAGCCACAAACCTACTAGATATTGGAGAACAATTTAACTTATTAAACCAATGCTGTATATGGCACCTTTAAAACACTCCAGTGTCCCTGTACATAGATATTTACATTAGATGTTGAATACCCTGTTGTTGTCTATTGGAAGGAATGCGTCAATAGAGCCGCCATTTTAGTACAGGGTAGCGCACCTTTGAAATGAGTGTGGGACCAAAGAGCAGTGGAGGACTGGCCATCCAGAGCCAGATTTATAAAAACATATACACACACACATATATATATATATATATATATATATATATATATATATATATATATATATATATATATATATATATATATATATATATGATTAGGAGTTTCCTGGTGGTCAGTATGCAATTTTTTTTTTTATTATGAAAATTATAATTTTACATCACTTTTCTACATTGATAGATAAGTGAATGCATGGGCATTGCCGACAAAGAGCATGTGTTTGTGTGCATGGAAATGTATTATCCTCCCTCCCAGTTTAATTTGATCTAATCCATGTCCTGAAACACACCTCCTCTTCTGCTCTGAGTTCTCATTCTGACAGAGGGAGCGATTCTTTTGTGAATGAATTTCCGTTATGAACAACTCGTTCGCTTAGCCGACAATAATACGTTTCTGGCAAGTTTCTGGTTTAAATTTGAGTACGGATTTATACCGAATTCCAGTATCGTGACAGCCCTATTTTACATTAAAATTTTTGAAACTGTTTTAGTCATTTTGGTATAACTTGGATATCTTTTTAAATCTTGTTGAGACATTGCAATACCTTTTGTTGACACAAGTGAACACATTACTCACTAAAATCTGAAAAACAAGAGCTAAAGTTGGTCAGCATTTTGTCATCTTCCGCTCTGCCGTAGCTCTTATTTTCTATTTGATTTAATGATTGTTATTTTTGCATCAAACTTGACATCACTGACGCCGTTGTAGGCCACGGAGAAAATGACATGTGAGTGAGTAAATAATGACAAATTGTCCTTTTTTTCATTCAAACTCATTGCTGTCTAACTAATGCTCTCTGACATTGCTTATAAAACAGAAAATGCATGCTTGAAAAATGTTAAGTATAAACTAGGGCTGAACAATATATCGTTTGAGCAACGAAATTGCAATGTGTGCTGCCACAATGGTCACATCAAAGAATTTGATTATCTGTTAAAGATTAAAAGATAAAGATATTATTAAATGGTATTCTTTAAAATTATTTATACAGTGATGACCATGTTATTTTACATTTCAGTACTTGAATACTGTTAAATTCCTCAGTAAACCATAAAGCACGGTTTATTCCACTTTTATATTTGCTCTGTCATATTTATATTAGGCATGAGGCGGTATAAATTATGATGGTATGATAACCTTGGGTAAAAATATCACGGTTTCACAATAACACAGTATTGAGATTACAGCTGTAAAATATGCTTTTTTTTTAAATGTCTGGGTTCAAAAACAGCACAACTTTTTCCCCATCGTACACTATATTTTATATTAAGAAACATTTACAATATTTTGGAACACTAGTTTTTGATGTGAAGGGTCCTTTTCTGCTAGAAATACTGTCTTGCTAAAAAAAAAACAAATAGTCGCAAAAAACATGTAAAACTAGGACTAGTTTACAAAAGTAGGTTTTTGAAAAAGTTTCATGTAATGGAAGAACAGTGTGTTGTACACTCACTTTCGTTAAGGCTGACCCAAGGATTCCAAATATTGTATGTAAAGTTTTTGAGTCTATGAGAAACGATGTACGAATGTGGGCCAAAATACTAAAATTTGTTTGTTTTTAGTGCTGTAGCGCCACCTATGTGGCGATTTGGATGAGTCTTTGGATCTGGGTAGCGGTGAGGACTACGACCATCTGACAAAGTTTGAAGCCTGTAGGCTTTACAGTTTGGCCTGGACAATAATAATTATGGCAGAGGTAAAATAATAATAATGATAAAAATAATAATCCAAACAAAAACAAAAGGGTTTTAGCATTTCAGATTTTTTTTTTCATATTGTGAAGCAGTTAATAGAGAAATGGAATATTAAAAGAGACAACAATGGGCGTAGCTTGGTTTTTCTACTGCGAACTGATTGAATGTAGTAAAGTAGGCGTTTCATTCAGAAAGATCGGGAAAAGTGTTTCTGGAGAGTTATTTAACTCAGGCTCATTGTGAAAATGTACCCCGGTCTAAATTTCTGGAGAGCGTGAATTATGTAGCCAGAGCTACGTATGGCTGCATTTCGTCTTTAAATCAAATGCTGTATGATGTTGCTGACGGCTGTTGTTTCTTTTTGCGCTATCAGCTGATCGCTTACTTCCATGTTGACGGCTTTTCCGCTGTTACCAGTTTGCCAATAGCTCGCCTTCTACGTCGGCAGACTTGAGACACAGAGAGGAGTTGACCATGACGACGGCATTCGAATCCATCGAAAATCAGTTCCAGAAAGCAGGTAAAACAAAAGGCAGAAAATTAAATGAACAAGTAAATAACAGGGTGAGAATGTGGTAAAATCTGAAAACGTGGTAAAAAACCGATGGTGTTGGTTGGGTTTAGGGAAGGGGGTGATCGGGTCAATCTGTGCTTTTGAAGTTGGGATTAGGGTACAGGTGGGTGGAGAATTGGTCGGTCTGTCAGACGGTTGATCAGTCAGTCAATCGACAGCGGCCTCTGGTGAATTTATGCGAGAACAGCAGGCACTCGTGAGAGAAATTTGAGATCTCAAGAAGCATACACAGCGACCTCTGGTGGATTTGTGAAAAACAAAACTGCAAAAAAACGTAGCTCCTGGGATGTCTTTCGCACTTTTCAGAAATGTATACAGTGGTTCGTATCAATAAAAACCCTGGGTTTGAGTTACTACCACATAACAGGCACCTCCTCCTCACCATTTCTGTTTGTTGTCAAAATGGACAGTTGGAGGGGCATGGTTAAGTATGTTAGCCACGCTCAATACCTCAGACAGGCTTAATCTGACAATTTAACTGAAATCAAACAGGAAGAGCATTTTCAGACTTCAGTTAAACATTACAAGGGTAAAACTTTTTTCTTAATGACATGCACAGATGAATTGTTCACCACAAAACTAGCAGTGAGAGCTAACAAAAGCAATATGGTTAGTTTTGATTTCATGTGCACTTAAATATCCTTAAAGTCAAATTGTGTGATAGCAGAAGGATCAACCAGACTTTGAGACTTGTGTCACCTGTAACTTTCATAGGAGGTTGATGCAATGTAGCGTCCAGCAGCTCTGTGAACTGTAGATCAAACCGCAGAGCCTGAGGTTTGTGAGCCGGCTGGTGGTTAACGGCTGCTCCCCGTGGTCAGAGCTGTGGTGCTGCTGCATTAAAGAGGCATGTGATGGAGCAGGGAGATGGTTTGTGTCAGCCGCGCACCAGGGGGAATCCACACTAATGTGGGTGGTGACAAACAGCAACAACATTTGTAGGGGAAATCCTGTGGCATTTATGTAATATGTAGTGTTTGCAGAATGTGAGCTGACAAGCTAGCATGTTTTTTTTTTAGTAAAGCAGAAATCATTTTCAGGAAGCTATTATAATGGAGGCTCAAATCTTTTTCTGGAGTGTGTGGAGAATGTGGTTTAATAGACCAGGAGCTGCAGTTTTGCACGTTAACATCTCTTGTTGTTGTTTAATACAGTCTTAAGGAGGAATTGAATAGGAATGAATGGTAACACTTTAAAATAATGGTCCATTTGCTAATGATATGTTAATGTATAAACTAACATGAACAAATAATAAGTAATACACTTCCTGACAAATGCCTCGTCACTAGGCTTGGGCGGTATCCAAATTTTGATACCTTCAAACCTCCTCCCTATTTTACCTCGGTATACGGTATTACCGTGCATAATAAAAAAAAATTATGATGTAAGGCTCAGACAGCATCACCAAACTGTTGGCTTGTGCCTAAACCATTCAGAAACTGAATACTGAATATGTGACCTTAGGTTCGCGGTCACCTGTTTGTCTTGTTCGTATTAGAGATCTCATTCACACACACACACACACACGAGCGCACACACAGCACCAAGCGACGCACAGCATCATGCTCTCTCTCTTATTCACACACACACACAGCACCAAGCAACGCACAGCATCTCTTTCTCTCTCTCTCTCTCTCTCTCTCTCTCTCTCTCTCTCTCTCTCTCTCTCTCTCTCTCTCTCTCTCTCTCTCTCTCATTCACACACACACACACATAGAGAGCACCAAGCGACACACAGCATCACTCTCTCTCTCATTCACACACACACACACACATACACACATACACATAAACAGCATCCACGTATGATGACAGATGCTCGCTCGCTCGGGAGCGTTATTGTAAGACCGCGCGCCCGTTTCTGTTCAAATTACACCAGAGTTACCGACCGCTCCCACGCTTTATTCGAAAATTTATTCCCACACCGCAAGAAATCTGGTCGGGTCCCGCGGCTCCCGTGGTACAGCAGTGGAAATGCAGACCTTTAGTTTGTTTTTATTACGTCTCCTTTCTCGTTTGGTCGAAACTGGAAATACTGCCAAACTGCCGATGTTGTGTTCTTTTTCTAGACCAGTTCACTTGGTTTCGCGACTTGATATCTTACCTCACCACTTTCTCTCCTCCACACTGTCCCATGATAACAATCACGCATACGCATTTTTAGGCATTAAATAATTAATATTTACAATTTAATACTTGTCTCCTATTTACAGTAAGTGCATTGTTTTTTATGACGGTATAATGGTATTGAAACTGACACCGTTGCTATTTTTAGATCCCACGGTATACCATATTATTGTATTATCGTTTGGTATCAGAAGTGGCTTGTATGAAAGGCAAAGGCCTCTAGATGACGCTTATTTTACTAAAATAAAACATGATCATGCCTTTTTAATTATTTAATTAGGATGATAAGGTCTAACTTTGCTTAGACAAAAGTTTTGTCACTTAACATAAATAATTTACAGTATAGAATATAAAGTCATGGTGCAGTGGAAAAAGAATTAATATTGTGTATGACTCCAATGAGCTTGGAGGACTGCATCCATACATCTCCGCAATGACTCAAATAACTTCTTAAATAACTTCGGACTCCTAGAGTTCATCAATATTCTTTGGATTCATCTTCAATGCCTCCTCCTTTATCTTACCCCCGACATGCTCAATAATGTTCATGTTTGGTGACTGGGCTGGCCAATCCTGGAGCACCTTGACCTTCTTTGCCTTCAGAAACTTTGATTTGGAGAAGTATGAGAAGGAGCACTATCCTGCTGAAGAATTTGCCCTCTCCTGTGATTTGTAATGTAACGGGCAACACAAATGTCTTGATACCTCAGACTGTTAGTGTTGCCATCCACTTTACAGATCTCTCGTATGCCAAACCATGATTTTTCCTTCACCAAACTTGAATGATTTCTGTGAGAATCTTGGGTCCATGCAGGTTCCAATAGGTCTTCTGCGGTATTTGTGATGATTGGGATGCAGTTCAAAAGATGATTCATCAGAAAAGTATATCTTCTGCCACTTTTCCAAATGATCAACTAGAAGTCAAGTTATTATTTGTTGCTCTTACAACTGGCATCAACGACAAGACTTTTGTCAGGTAGTGTAGAGGGGCTTATAAAATCTTGTTTAATCCTTTTATTCGCTTTTAATAAATCCTTCTTATTTTCACCTTCAAGACATTTTTTATTTTATTTTAACATTTATAGATTGCTGTTAGACTCTCCAAGAAAACTATAAATCACTGTTTATTTCACTTTAATATTTATAATACTTATATATATTTTTTTTCTGGAGAATATATTGTTTTATTTTGGCTAGAATAAAAGCAGTTTTTAATTTAAGGTCAATATTATTAACCCCTTTAAGCTATATTTTTACAATAACTTGCCTAATTACTCTAACTTGCCTAGTTAACCTAATTAACCCAGTTAAGCATTTATTTTACTAGATAAAATATCTAGTAAAATATTATTCACTGTCATCATATCAAAGATAAAATAAATCGGTTATTACAAATGAGTTATTAAAACTATTATGTTTAGAAATGTGTTGAAAAAAGTCTTCTCTCTGTTAAACATGAATTAGGTAAAAAATAAACAGGGGGGCTAAAAATTCAGAGGGGCTAATACTTCAACTGTATACATCGCAGAGAAAAAAAAATATTGCAATGTCAATTTTTTCTAATATTGTGCAACCCAAATTTAAAGCATACTTTTGATGACACTCAAGGCTCAATATATCTGCTCCAGCATCAGATTGTCTGAGATCTAGTCTTGAAAAGCATCTTGAAAATAGTCATCTTTATGATCCCTTCTCCAGAAAACAGTCGCACACACACATGCACAGAAAATGTGCTGCTGCTGTAAGTCTGGTTAACTCAAAGAATAACAAAATAAAAACAGATTGTGAAGGTCTCTCAGAGAACGAGAACATGATTAAAATGCCTGTAACTTTATTCAGGGTATTCGTGGAGTCATAAAAAGTCTTAAAATGTCATAAATCTTAAAAAAAGTTCAATTTTAGGCCTTAAAAAGTCTTAAATCTACTGAAATGTTGTAGGTCTTAAATCTTTTATAACAGGGGCTAATTAAAAAAATTTTTTTCTTAATTTTATTATTATTGTAGACTGAAGTAATTAACAGCTGTTATGTTTACATTTTTTATGAACCATTTTAAGGTCAATAATATTAGCCCCTTTAAGCAATTTTTTTCGATTGCCTACAGAACAAACCATCGTTATACAATAACTTGCCTAATTACCCTAACCTGCCTAGTTAACCTAATTAACCTAGTTAAGCCTTTAAATGTCACTATAAGCTGTATAGAAGTGTCTTGAAAAATATCTAGTCAAATATTATTTACTGTCATCATGGCAAAAATAAAATAAATCAGTTATTAGAAATGAGTTATTAAAACTATCATGTTTAGAAATGTGTTGAAAAAAAATCTCTCCATTTAAACAGAAATTGGGGAAAAAATAAACAGGGGGCTAATAATTCAGAGCGGCTAATAATTCTAACTTCAACTGTATGTAATTGGATCCCACTTCTTCACAAGTTTCACAAAAAAGCAATAGTATCTAGATGCAGCCTTTATGATGCAAGCTGAGATTGCATCACTCAGCGATGCAATGTCAGTCACAATGCACTCAAATGGAGTGAGGGACGTCACTGTGAGGGGTAGGGTTAGGCTTAGGTGAGCTCACTAAAAATCATTGGATGCAACTCAGATTGCACTGCACGAGGTCTGCATCCAGACGCCTCTCCAAAAAAGTCATATTGATAGCCTTAAATTCAGTGATCATAAATACAGGTCTATACATAGTCAGCACAACATGCTGTGAAGCAGGTAGCAAAATATTCATCATTCTTCTTACTGCCTTGTAAAGCAAACACTGAATAAGTCTTGAATATATTGCAGACTTCAGTGTGGAAGGGCTGGGATCTGTCAGTTTATCATTTAATGATGGCTCTCCATTACCGCTGGATGGCATCATGTCTTCTGACATCTCATACATGAATGTGGTGCTGCATGCATAAAATATGCACGCTCATGTGATTTGCATGCTTATATAGTGAGATATGCAATTCTCAATGCATTCATTCGCTCCATTTGTTTCATTCAGACTGCAGCTGACCTCAGGACCTCATGAATACCTGATTGATGGCCTTTCACGTCAACCATAAATTATATGCAGAAGAGATGCACTCGATAGTCCTCTTGAAAGTTCAGCTACAACAGCAGCTTTTCTACTAGTTCAAGTAAGAATGCATTTGACTAGTTGGTTAACAAGGCATAGTTTCAGTCAGTGTATAGAAGAGGTCATTGTACAGAATCTTCCCTTCTTAGGGTATTAAATGATATTTTATTTGAAGTTGACAATGGAATTTATCTAGCCTTGTCTATGCTTGGTTCACACCAAAGAGCACTGCCTCCCTTGCTCTTGTTCACTCGCAGGGTATTTTACCATATTATCCGCTCAAAATGAAATATTTGAGTGTGTGCAGAAAATGCAATTGAGGCAAATTTCACACATTCAAAGCAAATGCGTTGTGCACACTAGGGTTGGGGCCAATAGACGATGCCATCGTCCATCGCCAATGGCCGATAGACACCACAATGCTGAGCCGGCATCGCGATCCTCCGCCCCGCCCCGTCGCAAATCTGCTCGCGAAAAATACACACTTAGGCCCTGTTTACACTAATACGTCTTAGTTTTAAAATGGCATTTTAGAACGAAAACAATCCACATCCACTCTGGTGTGTTACCTAGCGTTTCTGAACAGCCCTCTGTCCATGTTACTGCTGAAAATGCACATCACATGACCACACACACACACACACACACACACACACACACGCACACACACACACACACACAGACAGACACACACACTGACATGCGGTCGAAACAGCATGTCCAGGCAGTCAGGGGATCAGTACACTGCTTCAGTCTTTTTAGTGAAAACCTCAGATACTGTTGGTTGTTTCCTTTTGGTTGTGCACCTTTTTTACCAACCAAGTTTGTGGACGCCATTATAATGACACAGATCGCTCTGCCTATTCATGGCTGAGTCCCGCCGACAGTGATTGACAGGTGGTACTTTGTGTGTAACTTATCTTTATTCATTTATGATTTGGTTATGGGTAAAACTAAGACCATGCGGGTCAGGTAGTTGAAACGATAGGCTACAAATAATTAATTTGTTATGAATGAATTAATTATTCATAAATAATTAATTCACCGCCGCCTATGATGACAATGCTATCGTCCATCACGATGTTTCATATTAGACATCGTACGATGCCAAATTGGTCAACGTCGCTTAAACTAGTGCACACAGCATCATCTGTGTCACCTAGGGGAAATTTTCCTACACTGAGAAATAAAATCTCACAGCCTTATTTTTTTTAAGTTGAATCAAATGAACTTTTCTAGTCATCTCAACATGTGTCCATCAAACTGACTAAAAATATTACTAATTTACAAATTATTTGAAGCCTGATTAACTTATAAAAATAAGTTAAAGTAATGATTTTCTGTTTTATATACCCAGCAAACAATTGTGTTTAGTAGACGTCTAATAGACATCTAATCTTAGATAGCTTGGCTAAAACAAGGCTAAACTTGGGCTGTCAGTGAAAATCTAATAGACATTCAAGAATAGCCCAAAACTAGACTAGTCGTCCAATAGATATATTAGACAGATTTTATATGTGTTTATATGTTTATTTGATGACTAGTCTAGTTTAGGCCTATTTTTAGATGTCTATTAGATTTTCACTGACAGCCCAAATTTAACCTTCATTCAGCCAAAACAGTTATGTTTAGATGTATTTTAGACACCAATTAGACATCTTTTGAAAACCAAAAATGCTTGCGGGTTATATATGGGTTCACCACAGCGGAGTGAACCACTATGAACTATTCTAGCATATGTTTTACAGGGCGAATGCCCTTCCAGCCGCAACCCAGTACTGGGAAACACCCATACACTCTCACATTTACACACACACTTATACACAGCAAATTTAGTTCATCCAATTCACTCACAGCACATGTCTTTGGACTATGGGAGAAACTGGAACACCTGGAGGAAACCTACGCCATGGGAACATGCAAACTCCACACAGAAATACCAACTGGCCCAGCTGGGACTCGAACCAGACAGTGCTAACCACTGAGCCTCCGTACCAACCTATATATATATATATATATATATATATATATATATATATATATATATATATATATATATATATATATATATATATATATATATATATATATATATATATATATATATATATATATATATACAGTTGAAGTCAGAATTAAGAAATATTAGCCCCCCTAAATTATTTTTTTCCCCAATTTCTGTTTAACAGACAATTTTTTCTACACATTTCTTAACATAATAGTTTTAATAACTCATCTCTAATATCTAATATTTTTTTTTTATCTTTGTCATGATGACAGTAAATGATATTTTACTAGATATTTTTCAAGACACCTCTAAACAGCTTAAATGGACATTTAAAGGCTTAACTATGTTAATTAGGCAGGTTAAGGAAATTAGGCAAGTTATTGTATAATGATGGTTTGTTCTGCAGACGATCGAAAAAAAAATTTGCTTAAAGGGGCTAAGAATGTTGAGCTTAAAATGGTGTTTAAAAAATTAAAAACTGCTTTTATTCTCGCCTAAATAAAACAAATATGGCTTTCTCCAGAAGAAAAAATATTATCAGACATACTGGGAAAATTTCCTTGCTCTGTTAAACATAAATTAGGAAATATTTAAAAAAGAAAAAACAATTCAAAGGGGGGCTAATAATTCTGACTTCAACTGTATATGTTGGACAATCCTCTTCTCGGATTATGCTCACATTTCTGTTTGAGCTGATTAGTGCAGCAGCTAATCAAATGCATTTGAAATAGTCACTGCTGAAAACTGCAAAGTTCTGTTCAAAGTTTTTTTCCTTTTATTGTAGCAGCATTTATATTTTAGCATCATCGCTAAGAAGGGGATTGAATTTAAAAGCCAAACCTCTCAGAGAAAGCTTTATCATGCTGACAGTGTATTGTTAGATTGTCAACACTGTAAACTCTCTTCTAGTCTCAGTTTTCATCCCCTTTACAGCTCTGCTTCTACAGCTATCAAACACAGCATACTGTAACAAATCCACCACCTGCAACAGTCAATTTCAAGACAATTACTGTCAGACCGCTGTGAGCTATATCATTCATGAAGGTCTCTATATTATGTGTGCGCTATGATGGTTTTGTTCACCTTGTTAGCTTGTACTTGATTCTTTCTCATGACATGAGTTCTGTATTTTGAAGATGATGTCACAATTTTAATAAACAACCCTTTATCCAATTATTAATAAATGTTAGCATATTATTAAAAAAATGGTGGGAGTTTGTAGAAGGCAAAAAGGTTGTTGTTCAATGTTTGAAAGGGAAGAAATAGAGACAGACATAAATATTAGTTAATGCTATAAATTGAATAAATTGTAATTTCATAGTTTAGCTCTAAAACTAATTTATTGCTATTATTATTATATTGTTTCTCTACATTTATTAGTGAAATATTAAGACTTTAATATTTTTGTATAAATGTATCTTCCAAGATAATAAATTATAATTGTATTATTGTTTGAAATAATATATAATGTCGGCGCCAGTGGTGTAGTGGTTAGTGCATCGACACATGCACACCGGTGCTCACAAGCGACCTGAGTTCGATTCCCTCCTCACGGTCCTATGCCGATCCTTCCCCTCTCTCTGCTCCCCATGTTTTCCTGTCAATTCTCTCTACTGTCCTATCCAGTAAAGGTGAAAACCCCGTAAAAATAATTATTGAAAAAATAATTATAATACTAATATATTTTATATTTTACTTTATATAAAATGTATTTTAGGGGCAGCACAATGGCTCAGTGGTTAGCACTGTCGCCTCACAGCAAGAAGGTCACTGGTTTGAGTACCGGCTGGGCCAGTTGGCATTTCTCTGTAGAGTTTGCATGTTCTCCCCATGTTTGCGTGGGTTTCCTCTGGGTGCTCCGGTTTCCTTCACAATATAAAGACATGCTGTATTGGTGAATTGGATGGACTAAATTGGCCGTAGTGTATGAGTGTGTGTGTGCTAATGAGTGTGTCACAAATCTTAACAAAAATATATATAATACTATTATAGCTGCACAATATATAGTTTCAGCATCGATATAGCAATCTGCGAATCTGCAATAGTCACATTGCAGGACCTGCTATGTTGAGTTGGGAATATAATAACAAGGAACCACATTTCAGAACATGAGTCATTGTAAAGATATCAAATGGATTTATGACAATAAATTTACGTTTGGTCACACTTTATTTTGATGGTCTGTTTGTTGAATTTAAAATACAATGCATTTACATGCCAACTAATTCTCATTAGATTTCAAGTAGACTGTTAGGTTGGGGTTAGGTTTAGGGTTAGTCTAAGTTAACATGTACTTGCAAAGTTTCTTATAGTCAGTTAAATGTCTGTCGAAGAAGCAGTATCAACAGATATTAAGCAGACAGTCTACTAATATTCAAATGGACCATCAAAATAAAGTGTTACCTAAATTCAAAGTTCATAGATTTACCAAAGACTGTTTGGGTTTCATAGTTTATAGAATGGAGACTAAACAGTTATTTTACATTTATATTTACGTAATATAGAATTTCTGTTCTTCAGTGCTGTTAGACTCCACAGAAAGGCAAAAAACATTTTTTTTTTTTAAATCTTTGCTCTATTTGATTAATTTGTGCTTGCAAATAGTTTCTTATGTTTTATACAGATATAAGAAAAAGTATGCAATTACAGCAAGCAGGTCTCTGGTTCGAGTCCAGGTTGGGTCAATTTGGGTCAATTGCCATTTCTGTGTGTTTGCATGTTCTTTCTGTGTTAGCGTGGGTTTCCTTCAGGTGCTCCCGTTTCCCCCACAGTCTAAAGACATGCAGTATAGGTAGATTGGGTAAGCAAAGTTGACCGTATTGTTTGAGTGTGAATGAGAAGTGTATGGGTGCTTCCCAGTGCTGGGTTGAGGCTGGAAGGGCATCCGCTGCATAAAACATATGTTGGATAAGTTGGCGGTTCATTCCGTGTGGTGACCCCTAATTAATATAGCCGAATAAGCCAAAAAGAATGAATAAATTACAAATAATTGAGTTATTTTGGTCATTAATTAAGTACTTGTATTTATATCGTAATATATATATATCGCAGAAAACTAAGTAACTAAACTAAATATTGCAATGTCAGTTTTTTTCTAGTATCATGCAGCTCTAAATACATCTTATTAATCTATAATCTATAAATATCTTAACTTTTTTTTTTCAATTATTAATACTATATTTATTTCTATATTATCTTGTTTTGCATTTGACAAAAGGTATTTTTATACAATATATTCATTTTAGATATACCTTTTGTTTTAAGAGTATTTCAGACTAGACTTTAAAAAGTCAAATTACAGTCCAAGCTTGTAAATTTATGCTTAACATATCATAAATTTACTGTCATTTATTTTGACACGGACCATAGAATCAGAGCTGCTAGTCTAGTTAATAGAAAAGTTGTGTAGTTGTGCAAATCCCAAATTTACACGAACATTTCACAGCTAAAATCTTAATGCCGTTGCATTTGTGGCAACTTACTGCTATATAAAAAAGAAGTCCATTTCGTTTAACTTGTAATCATAACTGGAGCCAGCCAGGACATTGTGGGTTCACACATTATTGATCCTCCATCATTTTTAAAAGATCATCGCCTCCGCCACATTCTGACAGATGAATGAACGCTCCACTAAAAGGTTCCTTACGGTGAGCTGCGGATCAGTTTATCGACATCCGTGAGGAATGCAACACACAATATCAGCACAGTGTGGTTCATTTAAAAGAAATTTAGAATCACGACAAGATCCTCTACAGACCATTGAGGATAAAAGCGTCACATTTAGCCAACTTGTACCATGCCCTAAAAGTATGGACTATTATTTTGAAGACAAAGTATGTGTTATGTGTACGTGAAGAGTTGACAAGCCACTTCATCATTACTGTTGCTTAGTTACAAGTCCTGTCAATCATCTTGTCATTTCGTTTATATTCATTTGTCATCATTTTGTTTTGTCACCAAAGGCCACCGTACACTTTTTCAGATCTCAAATTTCCAAGATGTCTGCGCTACAGTCTGTATCACAATGACGTACTGGACCAGGTCAAATATGTAATGAACATTGTAACGTCCACTAAGGTAACGCCCACACTACTGTGACGGTTGGGTTTAGGCTTGGGGGAGGAATAGACTATCATCCACTACTTAGTGGACCTGGTCCAGTACGTCATCAAGCTGCGGGCTGCAGCGAGGGCTGTCTTCTAATGTTTTGCAAGTGCCATTCGTGCCTGCTGTTCTTGCGTAAATTCACTAAAGGTCGCTGTCGACTGACTGACTGACTGGCCAACTGGCCAACTGACCAACCGACAGATAACCCCACCCACCTGCCACCCTTGCTAAACCCAACCGAGAGTGTTTTCAAAAGCATAGATTGACCCGATCAACCACTTCCCTTCCCAGCAGGGTTTTCAAAAGCAGTCCAGAAAAAGGAAAGCCCCTATGGCCGCCTGATTTTAACCACGTTTTCAGGTCTTACCACGTTCTCACTCTGTTATTTACTTGTTTATTTTATTTTTTGCCTTTTGTTTTTGTCTTACCTGCTTTCTGGAATTATTATTTGCCAGACTCAAATGCCATCATTGCGTTCAACTCTTCTCTGCGTCACAAGTCCGCCGACGTACGTGGCAAGCTACTGGACAAACTAGTAATAGTGGAAAAGCCATCCACATAGAGTTAAGCGGTTAGCTGGTAGTGTAAAAAAAAACACAGCCGTCAGCAGCATTATACCACCCCATAGCGATCATTTTAAAGACAAAATGCAGCCATTCATAGCTCTGGCTAGATAATTTGCCCTCTCCATAAATGTATAGGGGGGTACGTCTTCACAATGACTCTGTGTTGAAGTATAATGTGGATATATCACATTGAAGTATAAATGTGCGCTACATGCTGGAACGTCTGTCTTTGTTTTGATCGCTTTAACCCGGCCTATGCCAGTTTAGCCAATTATATTTCAGCAGCCCAGGGTTGCCTTGGTGAAAAAACGCATATTTCATTCATTCATTCTGTCATGAAGGCTCTCAAAGTGTGCGTTTGTGAATGAAATGCGACCTCCAGTGGACAGTAGCAAACTCCGAAATGAGAAGCAGATTCAGAGTTCCACATGAGGTGGTTGTTAATTAGCAAATAATAGAAATATTGCGAACGTAAACATTATGTAAGCCGGTTACATTGTAACCCTGTGTCCTAACAACGTGCCACATGAGGAGATTTGCAGTGATAAGCAATTTGGCTGTTTGCACAAGACGAAACACAACAGAAATTCAAATACAGCCATTCAGAAGCACAGAATAATGCACTTACTGCACTCCAATAAAATGGTAAGGTTTATAATCAAATTAATACATATTAAACCTCTTTAATAATGATTGTAAATTAATTGTACATGCTGAATCACTGATATGTGTTGGTTTGCACCGAGTCACTGTTCTAGAGTTCAAACGGTTTATTTTATTTTCAAGATCTGAGGTGAACTATCTGCTGCTGCTTTCAGTAGTATCGCAATAAATATCATGTGAAATGGCATTCATACTCACATTATTAGCATTTAACACTGAATAAAGCACAAGAGGTGTACCTGAGGTGATCATTGTGAGTATTCTGTTGTTCAGCTGCAAAAAGTAGAAGCCATTTCTAAAATATACATTTCAGATGTTGGTTAGAACAAAAACCCCTTTTAATATGGAAAACATTACTTTTGTCGTGTGCCGTTGCTTTTAGTTAGAACACAACATAAATCAGCCTTTTTTGTGTCGTATATCTGGCAACCTGCGCATGTGTTATGAACCAGTAGTGCAATATTAAGTTCAACCACTGGGTGTCAAACTTACACACTGCAACTTTTATTCCTTCATGTTGTTGCAACACGAATCGATTTTTGTCGAACCCAACATTTTTTACATTCCAACTCTCTCACAGTCTAATAAGCACTGTGCTATGTCCGACAGATCACACGATGATGTCTTTCGTTCTTTTTTTATTCCTTTAAAGCCTGTTTTTAATGCATTTTAATCTGTTTTTATTCATTGTTATTCTTTGTTTTTATTTTTAAAATTGTTTCTTTTATTCCTGTTTATGTAAAAAGCACTTTGAAGAACCATTGTGTGTGAACTGTGCTATATAAATAAACGTGCCTTGCCTATAGGCAATTGAAGATGTGTAAAGTGTGTTAGCAAAGGCAAACAACCTGAATTAATTTCCCTTTGAAAAGCGTCTGTCATTACCGCCCCGTTGGCCAGGTCGAGCCCCGGGTTGCCCTTTCAGCTTGTTCAAGCTGTGGGAGAAGAGGTTAAACAGGCATTTCCAATAAGCCGCCTGCTCGATGGCTCCTCTGCTTAATAGGCATTCACAGGACACGAGTCAATGTCACTCAACATCAGCACACTCAGATGCGTTCAGATATGGCACTCAGGGGCTAATTGATTATCATCCAGCGAGCTATTAAAAAGATATTTGCCCTGCTGTGACGCTGTGGCTTTAAGCAAATGGAGCGCAGTGTGGTTAAAGCAGTGTTTGATTGTTTTATTGTGGTGTTGTCAGCCCACAGGCCAGGGCTGGAGAGTAAAAGCAGTGTTATCACTTGACTATCATTTTCAGTTGATTGGTAGTTTTTGCTGTAGTGATTTTGATAGTGAAAAGATACTTTGTGCAGCAGTTGGTGGTGTGGCATGACTAATGCAGAGTTCAGACTGCAGAATTTTCAAAGTAGTGGTGTCACAGATTTTTCTCGGCTAGCATTCTGTCAGTGCTGTGTTTACACCATAGACTGTAAAATATATGAACGTAGTATCTGTGACGCCACTCATACGTTTCTGAAGAACCCAAAAGAAGCTACCAATAGGCGTGGCCAACCGTCGCCATTTTGTTTGAGCATCATCGCACCAACCGAGGGATACCAAACGGAGCTACAGACACCTGGTGGCATATTGCTTAGACTGGCTTTTCTATGGGAGAAACGCTTAATACCTCATTACCTGCGATTCATTTCTGTTCTGACTACATGTGCTTGGTTGTATACTATATCAATAAAGTGTTTAGTCTTTTAAAAACTCTGTTGTAATACACTGAGCCACTAAACATTGTTCTTATGACGTTTTTCTACAGGAGGAAAACGTGAATTACTTCCAAACATTTCAAATATTGTCTGTGTTAGTAAATGCAAGGCTATTGAAGAAATCCAGGCACAACGCTGTATGACAACGTTTTAGATGGCTGTTTTATAGCCTACAGCAGGGGTAACCAATCTCATTCCTGGAGCTCCGGTGCGCTGCAAGGTTTAGATCCAACTTGCCTCAACACACCTGCCTGGGTGTTTCAAGTATACCTAGTAAGACCTTGATTAGCTTGTTCAGGTGTGTTTGATTATGGTTGGAGCTAAAATCTGCAAGACACCGGACCTACAAGTTTGATCCCTGGCCTACAGCTAATCAATCTTTCAGATTCTGGAGTGCATTACAGGTCTGAAGAACATTATAAATGATAAATGATCTTAAATCAAACAAATACATTTATAGAGATGGTATTAGTATATAATTTCACTAACCTGGGAAACAGAGGCCACGTGAATGGTTTGTGAACACAATTAAGTGCACACAGCATGCCATATCATCTGATAATTGTAAGAAATAATTCCAAAAGGCAATTGACTGTAAAGACACATAAAAACAAAACTAAAAAAAGATGTATATGCCGAGTTCAGCGGCTAATCAGCCGGAATCAGCTGAGGTGAAGTGACGGCGACCAGCGAGACCTAGCTGTCACTCAAGTGGCCACGCCCTTAATTATGCAGACTTAATAAAACCTAATATAAAGGAAACGGATGAGTTATAAATAAATTCACCCCCCTCACAATTGTCATAAAGGGTAAAATTAGCTATATGAACCAAAATCGTTCTTTGTACCAGACTGTAAACACCTTTTTTCTGCTGTAAAGTTGGTCATTTTAACAGTGGGCTCAATAGAAATTTGATCTATATGGAGCCAGGATTAACGGAATTTTGATGAATTGCAGTTTTAGTTACTTCTGTATTGGCTTTTGAAGGGAATTAGCAATTTCTACTCAACTTTATTCTTGATTCCAAATAGAGCGAAAATAAGCTGTTTTAACTTTTCCTCCAACCTCCTGCTGGCCTGCAGATACCCATACTAGTGGATTCTGCTCTTTCATTGGCTGTAGGTAATCACCAACGTTATTTTTAATCAGAACACATTTCACACAGCATGATTTTGAATCGTTGACAGCTCCAGATATTTAGCATGCCAAATATCTCACGGGTCTCGGTGACTCATCTGTGATTCTCTCAGATCGCGTCTTTAATAGTGAACACTGTGTGATTGTTACTCACATGAACAAGTGATTTGTCTGTGATTTCAGGCATTTGTCGGCAATTTCTCAAAATCTGTCGGCGAGCCAAAATTGGGACTAAAATCATGCAGTCTGAACTAGGCATAAGCCACACTGTTTCTTATGCAAATGTTTGTTGCGTGCAATTTCTGCATTTGAACTGATGTATACAGAATGTGCAATTGGTGTTTTAAGGATGAGGTAAATCTGTAAATTAATTCTGGCGTGAATATTAGAATGGAACTTGAAATTATATGGGTGAACAACACTAAAAATGCTAAAAATTAATTAGCAGTTTACTGTATTATGTGATTCATGTTTTATATACAGTGTATGTATGTATATATATATATATATATATATATATATATATATATATATATATATATATATATATATATATATATATATATACATATACTCACTGGCAACTTTATTATGTACATCTGTCCAACTGCTCGTTAACGCAATTTTCTAATTAACCAGTCACATGGCAGCAACTCAATGCATTTAGGCATGTAGACATGGTCAAGATGATCTGCTGTACTTCAAACCGAGCATCAGGATAGGGAAGAAAGGTGATTTAAGTGACTTTGAACGTGGCATGGTTGTTGGTGCCAGACGGGCTGGTCTGAGTATTTCAGAAACTGCTGATCTACTAGGATTTTTACGCACAACCATGTCAAGGATTTACAAGGTCTGAAAAAGAGAAAATATCCAGTGACCGGCAGTTCTGTGCGTGCAAATGCCTTGTTGATGTCAGAGATCAGAGGAGAATGGCCAGACTAGTTTGAGCTGATGGAAAAGCAACAGTAGCTCAAATAACCACTCATTACGACAGAGGTAAGCAGAGGAGCATCTCTAAACATACAACACATTGAACCTTGAGGCAGATGAGCTACAGCAGCTGAAGACCACACCGGGTGCCACTCCTGTCAGCTAAGAACAGGAAACTGAGTTTACAATTCGCACAGGCTCACCAAAATTGGACAATAGAAGATTTGAAAAACGTTGCCTGGTCTGATGAGCCTTGGTTTCTGCTGTGACATTCGGATGGTAGGGTCAGAATTTTGAATCAACAACATGAAAGCATTTATCCATCCTGCCTTGTTTCAATAGTGCAGGCTGGTGGTGGTGGTGTAATGGTGTGGGGTATATTTTCTTGGCACACTTTGAGCCCATTAGTACCAACTGAGCATCGTGTCAACGCCACAGACTGCCTGAGTATTGTTGCTGACCATGTCCATCCCTTAATAACCACAGTGTACCCATTTTCTGATGGCTACTTCCAGCAGGATAACGTGCCATTTCATAAAGCGTGAATTATCTCAGACTGGTTTCTTGAACATGACAATGAGTTCACTGTACTCAAATGGCCTCCACAGTCACCAGAACTCAATCCAACAGAGCACCTTTGGGATGTAGTGAAACGGGAGATTCAGCATCATGGATGTGCAGCTGACAAATCAGCAGCAACTGTGTGATACTATCATGTCAATATGGTCCAAAATCTCTGAGGAATATTTCCAGTACCTTGTTGAATCTATGTCAAGAAGGATTAAGGCAGTTCTAAAGGCAAAATGGGGTCCAACCCAGTACTAGTAAGGTGTACCTAATAAAGTGGCCGGTGAGTGTATAATCATATTGACATATAATAATATCAATAACGTATCTATTGAAATGTATTTAGTATTTATTTAGTAAATATTTGATGCTGATGTGATGTCTCAACTTTGATCCACATACGTGCTTCTGGTTGAATGTGTGTATGTAACCAACACTCTTGGCATGTGCTGCAGTTTGTCCAGTTTCTCATTCTACAAGGTTCAGCACCGCAACACCATTAGCTCTGATGTTACAACATGACTTTAAAGATGAGCTTGCATATTCATTCACGGAAAGAGCTGTCGACACAGCACACACCTGCAGCCCTTAAATCAAGCACTCGCGCCCGGGGGCAATGCTGAAATTTAGATTTCAGCGTGGAATGACAGGGAGATAAAAAGCTTTTGGAAACAGTAATTTGAAAAGGGACTGCACAGCACCATCAGCAGAAAAATTAGCAACAGGAGGCCATGGAAATGGTGGCTGTGTCCCTCTCCCACGCACATGATTGAGCCGCTGGACCTAAATGCTCTCTAAAAATACACCCAGCAGAAAATGACAGCGCTGGCGCTTCTCAGATTGCACTCGAGGAGGATTCCTGCACCTTGGGCTGGACTGTCGCTCTCTGTGTGTCTTATCTAATGGTGCTGTAAGGACACTGCTGTGTGCTATTAGCAGGGACAGACTGGGACACAATCTCACACTCATACAGAACATTTTTAATTTTCCCCCCAAACAAAATTTGAAATCATTTAAATATGCAAAACAGGCTCATTATAAATATGTGATTTAGCCTAGCGCAAAAAAACATACTTCAACATATAATATAAAGTATGTTTGACTGCAGTTTCCTGTAAAAAAAAAAATATTGCTGTGAGTATGACAACAACTTTTATTCCTTTTCACACCAATAATATTAGTAATGAATGATCTGTAGTGCATAACCACCATACATGTGCATGGACAAAAAGCAAAATATGGTAAAAATAGGGAACTTCAGCAACATTTATAATTCATTCATTCATTTTCTTCTCGGCTTAGTCTCTTTATTAATCAGGGGTCGCCACAGTTGTATGAACCACCAACTTACTCAGCAAATGTTTTAATCATACCTGTTAACTCCCATTTTTCCCGGGATTCTCCCGTAGTTTACAGTTCTATTCCATCATCATCCCTGTATTTTACCTGTATTTCTCCTGTAATTTCCATCTTTCTATGAAAGGTGGCAATAATATACGCAACTCATACCACCGAACCACCAGGGGACGCCCTTGCTCTTAAATGTGAGTCTGTTCTGTGCTTTCATTTTATTTGTGCATGAAAACACTTTGAAATTCCCTTCCTTTTCATTACAGGCGCCGTCGCCCCTCCGATACAATCCTCAAATCAGTCATATAGCGTTGCATGACTGTCAGACGCACTCCATAGTGATGCTGTTTATTATTTTTTTGTAAATAATAATAATAATAAAACATATTACTGACCATTTAACTGTTTATTTACAACGAAACAGCTCCAGATGAACATAATTAGTAATTTGGGGAGGTGTTTTAGGGGGTGGGGGGTGGGGGGGCAGGTGTTATGATGTGCATATCCCTTATCTTCACATCCCAGTTTTGATAGGAATGCAGCTGATGCCCTTCCAGTCACAACACAGCACTGGGAAACACCCATACACACTCATTCACACACATTTAGTTTAGGCCAGTTTAGTTTATTCAATTCACCTATAGCGCATGTCTTTGGACTGTGGGGGAAACCGGGACACCAGGAGGAAACCAAGAAAAACACGGGGAGAACATGCGAGTCTGTTCTGTGCTTTCATTTTATTTATGCTTGAAAACACTTTGAAATAAAAAAAAATACAGCGGGATTCCCTTCCTTTTCCTTACAGGCGCCATCGCCCCTCCGATACAATCCTCAAATCAGTCATATAGCGTTGCATGACTGTCAGACGCACTCCATAGTGATAAATAGACTCTGTTTCCCAAACAAATTCTGTACATGTGATTTGAAATAGAGCGAAAGTCGGTTTTGGGTGTGTGTTTGAACAGACATATACACACAATTAATAATAATAACATCTAAAGATGTCGATCTTGGTGGAATTTTTTTCAAACACAACTAATTTTGTCCTAAATCCTATTCATTATAATGTTAGATCTGTGCATTTTTAAAGTGACACCTCTGTTATTTAACGTAATCATACCAAAAATCCAAATAAATAAGATTTGTTCGTTACTCTTTAATCAGAATGTGTAAGTTATACAGTGAAGAAAAGATTCATGAGATTTGACAACTTGATTCAATTTCTTAATAATAGCTATTAATTTTAATAAGCTTAACTGTTTGCTAATTTATTTGCTGCTAATGTATGATATTTATTTTTTCTTTTGTAAATAATAATAATAAAACATATTACTGACCATTTAACAGTTTATTTACAATGAAAAAGCTCCAGATGAACATAATTAGTAATTTGGGGAGGTTTTTTAGGGGGGATCGGAGGGGGCGCAGGTGTTATGATGTGCATATTCCTTATCTTCACATCCCAGTGTTGACAGGTATGCAGCTGATGCCCTTCCAGTCACAATGCAGCACTGGGAAACACTCATACACACTCATTCACACACATACACTATGGCCAGTTTAGTTTATTCAATTCACCCATAGTGCATGTCTTTGGACTGTGGGGGAAACTGGGGCACCTGGAGGAAACCCATATGAACACGGGGAGAACATGCAAACTCCACACAGAAATGCCAACTGACCCAGTTGACCTTCTTGCTGTGAGGCGATTGTGTTTCCCACTGCACCACCATGACACCCCACACTTGTAAAAGGAGAACATATTAATGAAATAAAATTAATGTGCAAATACTTTGAGGCAACAGCACTACCTACTGCGCCACCGCGTCGCTGTGTATATACATGTATACAGTATACATATTCTTCTGTACAAGAATTTTTTTTGCTATGATTTATTGTTATTTCTACACATTACTAAATTCATCCATAACAGAGTTCACAAACAATATAAAAAGGTAAACATTTAATTATTTATGTTTGACAAAAGCTGAATTATAAAAATTAAATATGCTTTCAAAAAGATACTGGAAATAATTGCAGTTTTTAAAGAGATTTACTCCTTAACTTTTTGAAATGCCAACTATTCATGCAATTTAATCACCCATATTGCTTTTAATGCATATAATAATCTTTACAAAAACTGTAACTAGTGTTGTTACTATGCTGGAATGTCCATCTTCGATATGATTCCTTGAAAAAATATCAACATTCCATACCATTTTCTATATTTTGTGATTTTTAAAAAAAAAATTTTTTAATTTTCCAGGCCCACCCTGACCCCCCCGTGAAGCCAGCTCATATACATAAAATTAATTATGTTCCCTTTCAAATAATAAGTGTCATATCTTTAATAAAATTAATATATAACAAATTATTTAATATTAGCACTGTCGCCTCACAGCAAGAAGGTCACTGGTTCAAGTCCCGACTGGGCCAGTTGGCATTTCTGTGTTAAGTATGTATGTTCTCCTCGTGTTCCTGTGGATTTTGCTCCAGTTTCCCCCACAGTCCAAAACAATGCGCTGTAGGTAAATTGGATTAATAAAATTGACCATAGTGCATGAGTGCGTGTGTAAATGAGAGTTTATGGGTGTTTCCCAGTACTGGGTTGCAGCTTGAATGGCATCCGCTGTGTAAAACATTTTGCTGTGGCGACCTCTGATAAATAAGGTACTAAGCCAAAGGAAAATGAAAGAATGACTGAATTAAGAAATATGGTATTATTGGATCTGAGACGAGCTTCCAGGATTGTTAAACCATAGGAAATAACAACAGAACTGGTTTCAGATCAGCATTAAAAGCAGCTTTAATCAACGCCTTCAGCTTGAGCATTCAGTCCCGGTGGGCTCTGCTGATCTGAGAGAGCTTTGGGTGAGTGTGGTTAAGACCTGCAATCTAGTAATGTGAATGTTCCTGCATGTCTCAGTACCTCCATTAGTCATAATGAGGTTCAGCCACTGCCACTAATGACAGCCTGTTCCCAAGCGCAGTGCAGCACACTGAGCGGCTGAGAGGCAGCGGCTGCCGGCCTCTCTCTGCTTCCTAATTGATGGATTTTTCTGATTCTGCACATTTATTTGCCTCTGATTTTTTTTGTGTGGATTTAAGCTTGTCTGTGTCATTTACCTTACTATTATTACTATTTGGCCTCAGATATGCGGCCCAGCAGTTAATCACGGTGATAATGTTACTCGCATTTGTAAATTCTGTGAATGATAAAGACGTTTTGAGTTTCAAAGGGTCCCTTATGTAATGGAAATGTGTCAGTGTCAGGGATTTTTTAAGTAATCCACTTTCTTTTTAACCTATTTAGTGGAGCATGTGTGCATTGTTATTATTATTTAATGCTTTCAAAAAAAAAAAAAAAAAAAACTTCTGCTCACTAAGGCTGCATTTAGTTGATCCATAATAAAATTAGATCAATAACATTTTTTTAAATAAATTAGGCCCAGTCCCAGTTGTATTTTTTTTTTTTACTCCTACCCCTTTCATTAGCCCTTGAAACAGAGTGTGAAGGAGAAGGGCTTCAAATTTTACCCCTAAAAAATGGGAGACCACTATACAACACCTCATCATAAGTCATCGCAAGCTCGTATTTCTTATGAGATCGAAGATGCTTACTGCTGAATGTTATCATAACCATATAATGTAGCAATAAGCTCGTAACTACTGTATATTTACACTGTGGCCATATTAGGAGTATTGGGAGTATGCTGTTTTATGTTGTTGTATTTTGCACTGTCTGCATTTTGCACTGTCGTTGTATTTTGCACTGTCTGTATTTTGCACTGTCGTTGTATTTGCAGTCGTTGTATTTGCATTTTGTACTTTCTAGAGCCAGCTTTTCACTCATCACAGCACACGTGCTGCTGATGATGTGACAATAAAAGTGATTTGATTTGAATCTATGTAAACACACATTAACACATTAAGTATGTAATACAACATTAACATTATGCCAGACACTAAGAAGGTCATTCCCAGCCACTAGACTTTTCTGACAGGGTATTTTCGAGCTAAATTTTGCATCATGTTCATGTCACATGATCTTTCCGAAATCATTAAAATATTTAATAATTAATCAAATCAAATATGAAACTGATAATGATTAAAACCATTAAATAAAATTAAAATAGTTAAAAACAGTTTTGGCTTCACAGTGACGCAGTGGTTAGCATGATAACCTCACAGCAAGAAGATCGCTGGTTCTAGCCCCGGCTGGATCAGTTGGCATTTCTGTGTGGAGTTTGCATGTTCTGCCCGTGTTTGTGTGGGTTTCCTCCACATTCTCCGGTTTTCTCCTTAAGTCCAAAGACATGAGCTATTGGTGCATTGAATAAACTAAATTGGCCACAGTGTATGAGTGTGTGTGAATGAGTGTGTCTTCGTGTTTTCCAGTACTGAGTTGCAGCTGGAAGGGCATCCGCTGCGTAAAACATATGACAGGATATTCCACTGTGGTGACCTTTAAAATGGAGACTAAGCTGAAGGAATGAATGAATTCAATTTAACTTACTAGTAAATGTATTTATAAAATGTACAATCTTATATCAATCCTATATAAATACATAAAATACAAATATAAAAATATAAATGTGTGTATGTGTGTGTTTAAGAATCATAATCCTCAAGAAATTATAATAATGCTTATTTTGTGTTGAAGAAAACATCAGATATATGAAATAGGAATCATGCATAACATTATAAATTCCTCTGCTATTTTTTTCAACAATATAATGCATTCCTGCTGAATAAAATTTTAATAAAACAATTTAGTATCTTTTATCTTTAAGTTGATACTATGGGCTCTATTTTAATGATCTAAGTGCGAAGTCTAAAGCGCATGGCTTAAAAGCATTAAGGGCGTGTCCAAATCCACTTTTGCTATTTTAAGGTTGGAAAAATACATTCTGTGCCATGACGCATGGTCTAAGAGGGTTGAGCTTATTCTCTTAATACGTTATTGGTGTGTTTTGAGCATAACGAGCATTGAACCAATTAGAGTCTCATCTCCCATTTCCTTTAAGAGTCAGTTGCGTTGCGCCATCATGCATTTGCTATTTACATGGCGGACTTTGTAAGTGGAAAACCTGAACGCTTCACTAGCGAGTAAACAGTTAAACCATCTGCGCGAGGATAAAGTATGAGCCTCCTCCATTCGGCCTTTTTACTTTCTTTTTACTTTACTTTTACTCTTTACTCCTTTACTTTCATGGATAAGGAAACGGTGTTGTGTACGTACTCCACAGAAGACATCCATTAGCCTACGTATTTAATTTCGTTTGTTAAGCGCAAAGATTTGTTTCAAAACTGTTTCTAAATTCAGTTCTAATTTCCAGCAAATGAATAAATGATCAATAATAACGAAATGTGGTCAAAAACCAAACACACATCCTATTCTTATGTCCCATATAGTGATGCATACGTATCCAAAATCTGACAGGTGGACAAATCTAAACTAGTTTTTATGAAAACAAATATAAATATATGAATTTCATAAATAATAATAACGTTATACAAATGTAAATTGTCATGAATGAACTGAAAAAAGCCCAGAGATGAGGCATTATATATATTTTTATTTATGTTGGAAATCCTTTATTATTTTCATGTAAAGATATTTGTGTGTTGCTGTATATCCTGTGTGTATTAAGCAATGTGTAGAGCCAGATGGAAACTGGACATTTTTTGCTATTTCTGCTGAGAATTTTGTAAAAAAAAATCTGTTGATTTATGAGGAATGATTTTGGGAGTATCGTAACTAAAAACTTAATACATGAATTGAAAAATAATAGTTTTTTAACGTTTATTTAATGTTTACAATGTAAGTCCATCTAGACCCACTTATTTGGTAAACAAAGCAAGACTCTCATATAATATCTCTACTAAAAGACAGAAAATATTACTTCACAAACTGTATTGTAAATAAATCAAGTGAACATTTTCGTATTAGTCAGTAATATTACTGAAATTAATTTAAAAAAGGAATAAATATAATTTTACACAAACAAATAAATAGGTTCAATGATGGGCTAAAAATCTGCAGAAATCTGCGGATTTCTGCACGCGCAGATTCCGTGTGGGTTTAGCAATGTGTACGCGTTTGGACCTGCATAGGCACATAATTAACGCACTCTATGCTGGACTTTAGACCAGCTTTTAGTTGGTCAATGTCCCAGTCTATTTCAGGTCTTCAAAATATCTACGTGCAAACAATGCTCTTTAACACAACTCCTTTATAGACCGGTACACCCATGAGTCCACAAAGTGGTGCAAAACGTGAAAATTAGGGTTGTGCTGGTCTGAAAATAACAACAAATCGCGCCATCTTGCGCCTTGTTGCGCCGGGTGTATGATAAGGCCATAAGTGTGTCTTTATCATCTGTAAATATTATAAATTGATCCAGTCCTCTAGCAACTGAGATCAATTCATAACAGAACCTATACTGTCTGATACATTGTAGGCCTGCATTTCTATATATACACCATCATAATAAATGGTTCAAGCTAACATTAGTGGACTTCACTGATATCCACTGCAGTGCTGTAGAATGTGGCCCTTAATCATTATTTTATGTGAGAGTGAGATGAGATGAGATGAAAAGAAGAGAAGCGAGCTGCTAGATGTGATCGGCCCATTGTGCCGGATGTATTATAATTATCTCCAAGGCTGTGAGAGAAGAGCCCAAACACGCTGTCCTCCTCCTACCCGCAGAGAAACCTGACTGTAGGCTATATTTACAGGTTATGTGATCCACCCTTCCTTTCTCTCCTCGTCTCTTTGTCTCTCTGTCCTCCACTGACGTGCTGTAATAATGATGTAAGACTCTCTCTCTTTTTCTCGCTCTTTCTCTTGCTCTCTCTTTCTTTTTTCTTCCCAGCTGTTCCAAATGACTGCATTACAAGTAATACATTTCTGCTTGCGCTTCTATACCAATATGCTAATAATGAACAAAAAACAACTTGCAGGTTTCACCAAATCAAATTCAAGACCTTTTTAAGACCGTTATGAATGGAATTTCAGACTTTTTACTGGACAAAACGCAACAGATTTTTTGTAATGACCAGTGGAACATTTGCCCCATTAAAATTAAAATCCAGTTCTTTTTTTGCCACATATTTTAAATAACGTGTCAAACATAGATGTTATTGTTATTGTAAGGATGTAAGGACGATAATTAAACCGTATTGGTAAATAGAGTTGATCAATTTTACTTTTGTTGAATGTTCTTTCAGATGGATTGTTGGTTGTACCGATTTGTTAGCTTAACAATGGAAAATTAAGATCTATTGAAAAGTATTTAAGACATACAACACCATATTTAAGACTTTTTAAGGCCTAAATTGTAGTTTTTGAAATTTAAGACATTTAAGAATTTAAGACACTGCAGACACTCCGGAAATAACCCATTGTCCTAGTTTACATGCAAACCAACAACGCCACAGTGGAAGTAAACTTCATTTGTAAAGCTGCCTTTCCAATGCACATGACATTTGGACATGACTGTTGGAAAACTCCCCCTTGTGACAGTCGCACAGAATTTTCAGTTTTGTTGTGCACCATGGGAGAGAAGCTGATTCTCGCAGTGTCCAAAATAAAAGACTGCAAAAGCAAGAGCCTTTATTCTCGGTGGGTTCAACATGGCTAAACGAATAAATACTAGAAACTCATAGACTGCTAAAAATTTTGGGAATGTGGAGACAACATTAAAAATCATATTTTTATTACTCATTTATGAATAGAAATGTGATTTTTTTAATATAGATTTTTTTTATTTAAAAAAATTATGAAAAAACTTAGTATTTCTCATCTCGCGCGCACGGATCTGGTTGGACAACACTGGAATACATCACATCCAGTCGGCCGGTCGCATACGGTCTAGTCGCAGGAGTTCAAATATTTCAATGTATCCGCAGCTCAAATCGGATCTGAATTTTACACATACGGAGATGATCGGAACTCCAAGCAGCTCCTGGTCTACTCCATTGGAAATTAATGACTTCCGGTTTGTCGCTTGTCGTTTGTCATGTGCACTGGAAAGGAGGCTTAAGACTTTATTAATAAATCAGTATATCTCCCCATAGTGACATTAAAACAACAATTTGCACATCTAACTCTGAGTTTACATGCACACTAGTTCACTGATAACCTACTAAAATCAGCTTACTGAAATAACCCATTGTCCCAGTTTACATGTAAACCAACAAGCCCACAATGGAAGTAAACTGCTTTTACAAGACTTTATTAATAAAGCAGTTTATCTCCTGGAACTGATGTCAAAACGTATTAATTTACACATCAAATCAATACGCTAATAACTTATGAAAATCTAATTATTGCAATAACCCATTGTCCCAGTTTATGCGCAAGTCAACACCCTCACAATGGAAGTAAACAGCATTTACAAAGCTTTATTAATAGTTTATCTCCCAGTAGTGATGTCAAAGTATGGTAATTTGCATTTATTGTCATTTTTCATGTTTAGTAAATTATTAAAATCAAAGCAAAAGTTTTGCTAAATGTCCGTGGTAAACTTGTGGCTCAGATATATCATCCACTCATTATGTTGCATTTTAAGTTTAGCACTTCTGCTGCATGGTATTTGGGTCAAGAAATTGAGTGAGTTTGTGTTATATTGCATTATATATATCTTGCTGCATTACGTTTGCTCTGTATGGATGTGCTTAAATCTGTATAAGGACATATTACAATCATGTGTGCACTTCAATAAATCAACAGAAATCAAGTTATTGCGTTTTAGATGCTGCGTGAAATTGGTATATTGTGTACGAAGACTGACGGAAAATGAAAAGTTGCGATTTTCTCGACTGGTATGGCTATATACCGAAATACTCTCATTTTTTATGTAATAATCAAGGAATTTTATCGCTGTACCGTAGCTGAAGCAAACACATTGATATTACACAGCACTTATTGCTCCCGCCAGACCTAGGGATCGGCTGAATGTATAAAAAAATGGCAAAACTCAACTACAGTAATTAAGTCTTGTAAAATGAGTCTATTTTTTTTAAAAGTGGAGTCTTTCTTTAATCATTCTATGTACAAAAACATGTACTGTAAAGGAATATTCTAAAAGCAGCTAAATCATAGCATTGTACTTTTTAGAATAAGGCAAACCATTTTTTTTATTACTGATGTCTATGTTAATTGTTCTCCAATGAGTCCACCTATACTGTCTTTCCCACATCCGAGAGAGTTATGCTGTAGAGAAGCCCCAAAGAAGCTTAACACCCAGACTGTTGCATGCCCAGAGAGATGCATGGGGGAATATCAGTAGCTACATTTCCACTGTCGGGCCAGTGTGCGCCAGGGCTTTTATAAGGCTAGGCCGGGCCAATAGCCAGGGAGCTTGAGCAGTGAGGCCGAAATCATGTCATGTTTCCACTGTTGAGCCAATAGTTCGCAGCACAGCATGCAAACCCCACCCCCAGAATGCCCCCCGAATCAAACCCAATTGGAAAACTAGTGTAATGGCGGCACACCATCTTTACTAAACTCAGGCAAGCTCCGCCTTTGTTTTCACTCCACCTTGATGCCCCAGCTGGCTTGCTTTGTATTCAGCAGGCCAAAAAAAGCCGGCCGCTGGCCCTGAGGAAGCCCCACTTTAGCCTGATCAGGCCCCGGAAGTGACTGGAAACGCGACGGGCCCTGGCTCGCTTGCTTTAGGCACGACAGTGAAAACGCGGCTCGTGATGGTTTGGGGTGCAAAATATCAATGCATTCCCTAGGCCCAATACTTGTGCTAGATGGGTGCGTAACTGCCAAGGACTACCAAACCATTCTGAAGGACCATGTGCACACAATGTTTCAAACATTGTATCCAGAAGGTGGTTTAATATTAAAGGAATATTCTAAAGGCAACTTAATCATAATATTGTCTAATTCAGACTAAAGGCAAGCCATTTTTTTTTTACTGATGTCTACGTTGTTTTCTTATGAATCCACCTTCACTGTCTTTCCCACATCTGGGAGAGTTACGGTGTGGAGAAGCCCCAAAGAAGTGTACCACCCAGACTGTTGCATTGCCATGCAATGCAAGTGAAGCATAAGGGTGGATCAGCAGCTGCATTTCTACTGTCAGGCCAATAGCTCACAGTGCAGCGTGCAAACCTCACCCCCAGAATGCCACCCAAATCAAACCCAAATGGAAAACCAATGTAATGGCGGCACATCATCTTTACCAAACTCGGGCAAACTCCGTCTTTGTTTTCACTCCGCCCCGAAGCCCCAGCTGGCTCGCTTTAGCCCAAAGTATTCGGCGGGCCGAAGAAGGCTGACCACAAGCCCCGTGGAAGCCTCGCTTTGGCCCGAACCGCCCCAGGAAGTGACTGTGGAAACGCGACTGGTCCTGACTTGCACTGGCTCGCTTACTTTAGGTGCGACGGTGGAAACATGGCTAGTGATGGTTTGGGCTGCATTATCAATGCATTCCCTAGGCCCAATACTTGTTCTAGATGGGTGCATAACTGCCAAGAACTACCAAATTATTCTGAAGGACCATGTGCACACAATGGTTCAACCATTGTATCCAGAAGGTGGTTTAATATTAACAGAGTATTCTAAAATCAACCCAATCATACTATTGTCTTTTTCAGAATACGGCAAGCCATTTTTTATTACTGATGTCTATGTTAACATACCCACTGTGAGCCTGTGAAACACAATCGGGTTAGGAACGTGCATGTAAATACACACAGTAGTGGTTGCATTTGTGATTTATGAAAGAGAAATAAGACTGGAACCAATGTTTCCGAAACGTTCCCAGTATTAGATTGTGTTGAACAAAAGCCCCTCAGCAGCGGCTGCTGATAACAAACAAGCAGCGACTCGACTAGATGGAGATGTTTCCTTTACAGTCAATGCATTATTCATAGCTGAGGCTATTTTTCATTCACAAATTTCATCTGTGAGTGCGAGGAGAATCTTACAGCCTTCCTCTGCTTGCTGCTTGACATGTAGAGGCTTTTCCACTGCCACAGCGTCTTCTCTTTTTTTAACATATGTTTACACTGTGGCTGTTCAACAGCATGACAGTGTTTACATGCTGGTTCCAGACAGTCCTGAGCCAGACCAACAACACTAACAGAAAGATATTATTATAATAGCAGAAGTATTATAGCGCAGTGGTATAAAAATATGTATTAGATAGAGATATATGTATATATAGATATATGTATATATGTATATGTATATATGTGCATTTGTTATAATATTATGCAGTATTAGTGACATTTATTGTGCATTTATGTTTGTGTTTATAAAAAAAAAGCATTTTAATGGCTGTTAATTTATGTATTTTCATAAAGGTTTCATGTTTGTTAGCATTTTATGGTATTATTGTCACCAACATTTATTTAGTAACAACAGTTTAAATTTTAAATAGTAATTCATTATTATATTTGAATAATGTAATCATAAATAGCAAAACTATTCATCCATCATTGTATCTTTCTATCACTCTATCTTTATATTTTATCATCTGTCTGTCTGTTTTTTTCTTTTTCATCCATCCATCTTCTGTCTGTCTGTCTGTCTATTTTTTTTCCATCCATCCATCCATCCATCCATCCATCCATCTTATTATTTCTGTCTTCCTTCTATCCATCCATTGTCCTATCATCCTATCATATTTCTGTCTCCATCTATCCATCCATTGTCCTATCATCCTATCATATTTCTGTCTCTATCCTTCTGTCTGTCTGTCTATTTTTTTCCATTCATCCATCCATCCATCCATCCATCCATCCATCCATCCATCCATCCATCCATCCATCCATCCATCCATCCATCCATCCATCCATCCTACTTATTATTTCTGTCTCCATCTATCCATCCATTGTCCTATCATCCTATCTATCCTTCTGTCTGTCTGTCTGTCTGTCTGTCTGTCTTTTAATGTGGTGTTCAGTTGCATAAAAAAAACTTATAACACCTGGTGTAGATATCCTGTAGAACTTAATTTGGGCTACTGGGCAAACAATACATCATAAACTTCAGCAATATGACAAATGATATCACTTTTTCAGATTAGTCCTGATGGTGTGGATCTCTCATTTGCACTAATAAAGCCGGCCTTTTCCTTTCAGGTTTTACGGCAGCATGGTTTTATCTTATCTCAGCTGGTTTAGTGGGAGCATTGAGTCGATAATAAGCTTGTTACTCAGTCAGGGGTCTGCATGATGTTAGGCTCTTTAGCGGCTCTTTTGTGTGCTTGAGGTGCTGTGGGCAGCGTGTGTTTCTGCAGAGCTAATGAAAACTGAGGCAGACCTGTGAAGAGGTGGATTACACCAGAAGGACACACAGATGCTCTCTGACTGTCAAGATAGCAGCTACCCCGGCGAGAGACAAAGTCTCCTCCAAACACGCCACTGCTTCATCTTCTGTGCATTAATATTGAATTTCATATGGAAAAGCTTTCTGCTCATATGATTTGGTTAGATTTGGTTTCATTTTTGTATATAATTTAACCATAGTATCTACACTGTAAAAGTATCTACACTGTAAAAAAAAAAATACTGCATTAAATTTATTAGAAATAAAAATACATATATTAAGTTAAACCTTGCATAACTTAAATGTTTTAGTTGAAAACTTATTAAATAAGTAAAATAAGTTAAAGCTAATTTTTTTTTTTTTTGAGTATACTAAAGTAGTTTTTGATTATTATTTTTCCTTATGTGACCCTGGGCCACAACATCAGTCTTATGTTGCACTGATTTATTTTTGGCAGAAACCAAAGATGCTGTAATGTGAATGGGACGCTGACAAAAGAGTGTGAATCCAAATGCAGGTTTAGTAACAAGAATGGTTAGGCAAGCAGCGGTTAACACAGGGGCAATCAGATGTACACAGGCAAATCCAGAGTTGTGGTCCATAAACAGGCAGATGGTCTAAAGGCAGCCAGCAAACATGAATAAACACTAAAACAAAGCAAGGGTCTGACTCGGCATGGCAAGGCAAGAAAACGTGTCGTAATGTTCACAATGCAGCTAAACAAGACTCTGATGTGTGTGGTGTATAAAAAGTCCTTGCAATCAGTCTGTAACGATCCTCTGGCTGTGTGCATGTGTGTACAATCAGCGGAATCCGGAACAGGTGCGTGTGAGCGGTGCATAACTGAATCTGTAGTCCATATAATGGTGGATTTGTAGTTCTATGGTGATCTGCCTGTTTACCAGCAATATACAAGGATTGTATATTGCACATGCCAATGCTTCATCTTCTGTGCATTAATATTGGATTTCATATGGAAAAGCTTTCTGCTCATATGATTTGGTTAGATTTGGTTTCATTTTTGTTTATAATTTAACCATAGTATCTACACCTGTAAAAGTATCTACACTGTAAAAAAAAATACTGCATTAAATTTATTAGAAAAAAAAAATACAAATATTAAGTTAAACCTTGCATAACTTAAATGTTTTAGTTGAAAACTTATTAAATAAGTAAAATAAGTTAAAACAAAATATATATATTTTTTGAGTATACTAAAGTAGTTTTTGATTATTATTTTTCCTTATGTGACCCTGGGCCACAACATCAGTCTTATGTTGCACTGGTTTATTTTTGGCAGAAACCAAAAATGCTGTAATGTGAATGGGACGGTGACAAAAGAGTGTGAATTCAAACGCAGGTTTAGTAACAAGAATGGTCAGGCAAGCAACGGTTAACACAGGGGCAATCAGATGTACACAGGCAAATCCAGAGTTGTGGTCCATAAACAGGCAGATGGTCTAAAGGCAGCCAGCAAACATGAATAAACACTAAAACAAAGCAAGGGTCTGACTCGGCATGGCAAGGCAAGAAAACGTGTCGTAATGTTCACAATGCAGCTAAACAAGACTCAGCACTGATGTGTGTTGTGTATAAATAGTCCTTGTAATCAGTCTGTAACAATCCTCCGGCTGTGTGCATGTGTGCAATCAGCGGAATCCGGAACAGGTGCGTGTGAGCGGTGCATGACTGAATCTGTAGCCCATATAATGGCGGATTTGTAGTTCTATTGTGATCTGCCTGTTTACCAGCAATATACAAGGATTAGATTGCTGGTGATTGGCAAAAATTGTTAGAATAATAAAGGGATAGTTAACACAAAAATGAAAATTTGGTTATCATTTACTCATCCTTTACTTGATTCAAACATTGAAGAGTTTCTTCTGTTAAACACAAAAGAAGACATTTGGTAGAAAGCTTGAAACCTGCTACCGTTGACTTCCATAGTATTAGAATGATTACCGATTTTCAACTTTCTTCAATATATAGTCTTTAGTGTTCAACAGAAGACAGAAACTCATAAAGATTTGGAACCACTTAAGAGAGAGAGTAAATAGTGAGTAATTTTAATTAATATTTTTAGGAATCTAAAAATAAACTATCCCAAAATAATTATACTGAAATCTAAATTCCTTAAGACATGAGGGTTATTTGTTATATACGAGCAATGTTAAAAAGGTTTTTACACTTTTTTCACTTATTTTTTGAGTGTCTTGGACTGATTTTTTGTTATTAGACTTAAAAATATTCAATAATCTCAACTGGCAAGTTATTCCAACGGCGAGATCCAATCACTGAGAATGCACGATCACCTCTATGCTTGAGTCTGTGAAATTAAAAGAAGGTTCTTGTCAGAAGTTTTTAAACTTCTTGAGGGGATGTACTGATACACGAATTCAGATAAATACATTAGTGTTTGAAGGTTTGAAGAGATTTATTAACAAATAATAGGATTTTTTTTTTAATCTACATTTTTTCTCTTTTATGGACGACCAATCTTTTGAAGGACATGAATGAATAGGTGCCATTGTAAAGATCGCAGATTTGGAACAAGCCGCTTATCTGTTCATACTGTGCTTCAGATTATAACTCGTGAAAGATGCTTTAAAAACGGATCATTTACTCCTGTTAGGTTTACTTCAAATTAGACTAAACAGTGACTTTGACTTTTTTAAATTGGATCTATTGATAGATAGATTTTGGGATTTACCTCTTTCACACATTCATACTCCTGCTAACTTTAGATATTCTGATTATCAAGTATGTGTAAGAATATGTATTTTGTTGTTGAAACAGTTTAATAATGATTATATTATTTGATCTATGATGCATGGTGGCCGAGAAAACTTAACATGCTGCAATTTAAGACAGCACATGCAATTACAGAAAACACCAGCAAATAAAGAAACGATCTTCAGCAATTTGACCACACACATGTTGCAAATTGGTCACAACACAAACAAGTGAAGAAACACGCAGCAAATTGATCACAACACAATCAAGTGAAGAAACGCGCAGCAAATTGATCACAACACAAACAAGTGAAGAAACGCGCAGCAAATTGGTCACAACACAAACAAGTGAAGAAACGTGCAGAAAATTGATCACAACACAAACAAGTGAAGAAACGCGCAGCAAATTGATCACAACACAAACAAGTGAAGAAACGCGCAGAAAATTGATCACAACACAAACAAGTGAAGAAACGCGCAGCAAATTGGTCACAACACAAACAAGTGAAGAAACGCGCAGAAAATTGATCACAACACAAACAAGTGAAGAAACGTGCAGAAAATTGATCACAACACAAACAAGTGAAGAAACGCGCAGCAAATTGATCACAACACAAACAAGTGAAGAAACACGCAGCAAATTGGTCACAACACAAACAAGTGAAGAAACGCGCAGCAAATTGATCACAACACAAACAAGTGAAGAAACGCGCAACAAATTGGTCACAACACAAACAAGTGAAGAAACACGCAGCAAATTGGTCACAACACAAACAAGTGAAGAAACGCGCAGCAAATTGGTCACAACACAAACAAGTGAAGAAACACGCAGCAAATTGGTCACAACACAAACAAGTGAAGAAACGCGCAGCAAATTGATCACAACACAAACAAGTGAAGAAACGTGCAGCAAATTGGTCACAACACAAACAAGTGAAGAAACGCGCAGCAAATTGATCACAACACAAACAAGTGAAGAAACACGCAGCAAATTGGTCACAACACAAACAAGTGAAGAAACGCGCAGCAAATTGATCACAACACAAACAAGTGAAGAAACGCGCAGCAAATTGGTCACAACACAAATAAGTGAAGAAACGCGCAGAAAATTGGTCACAACACAAACAAGTGAAAAAACGCGCAGCAAATTGGTCACAACACAAATAAGTGAAGAAACGCGCAGAAAATTGGTCACAACACAAATAAGTGAAGAAACGCGCAGAAAATTGGTCACAACACAAACAAGTGAAAAAACGCGCAGCAAATTGGTCACAACACAAATAAGTGAAGAAACGCGCAGCAAATTGGTCACAACACAAATAAGTGAAGAAACGCGCAGAAAATTGGTCACAACACAAACAAGTGAAAAAACGCGCAGCAAATTGGTCACAACACAAACAAGTGAAGAAACGCGCAGCAAATTGATCACAACACAAACAAGTGAAGAAACACGCAGCAAATTGGTCACAACACAAACAAGTGAAGAAACACGCAGCAAATTGATCACAACACAAACAAGTGAAGAAACACGCAGCAAATTGATCACAACACAAACAAGTGAAGAAACGCGCAGCAAATTGATCACAACACAAACAAGTGAAGAAACGCACAGCAAATTGGTCACAACACAAACAAGTGAAGAAACACGCAGCAAATTGATCACAACACAAACAAGTGAAGAAACACGCAGCAAATTGGTCACAACACAAACAAGTGAAGAAACACGCAGCAAATTGATCACAACACAAACAAGTGAAGAAACGCGCAGCAAATTGATCACAACACAAACAAGTGAAGAAACGCACAGCAAATTGGTCACAACACAAACAAGTGAAGAAACACGCAGCAAATTGGTCACAACACAAACAAGTGAAGAAACGCGCAGCAAATTGATCACAACACAAACAAGTGAAGAAACGTGCAGCAAATTGGTCACAACACAAACAAGTGAAGAAACGCGCAGCAAATTGATCACAACACAAACAAGTGAAGAAACGTGCAGCAAATTGGTCACAACACAAACAAGTGAAGAAACGCGCAGAAAATTGGTCACAACACAAACAAGTGAAGAAACGCGCAGCAAATTGGTCACAACACAAACAAGTGAAGAAACGCGCAGAAAATTGGTCACAACACAAACAAGTGAAAAAACGCGCAGCAAATTGGTCACAACACAAATAAGTGAAGAAACGCGCAGAAAATTGGTCACAACACAAATAAGTGAAGAAACGCGCAGAAAATTGGTCACAACACAAACAAGTGAAAAAACGCGCAGCAAATTGGTCACAACACAAATAAGTGAAGAAACGCGCAGCAAATTGGTCACAACACAAATAAGTGAAGAAACGCGCAGAAAATTGGTCACAACACAAACAAGTGAAAAAACGCGCAGCAAATTGATCACAACACAAACAAGTGAAGAAACACGCAGCAAATTGGTCACAACACAAACAAGTGAAGAAACACGCAGCAAATTGATCACAACACAAACAAGTGAAGAAACACGCAGCAAATTGGTCACAACACAAACAAGTGAAGAAACACGCAGCAAATTGATCACAACACAAACAAGTGAAGAAACACGCAGCAAATTGATCACAACACAAACAAGTGAAGAAACGCGCAGCAAATTGATCACAACACAAACAAGTGAAGAAACGCACAGCAAATTGGTCACAACACAAACAAGTGAAGAAACACGCAGCAAATTGGTCACAACACAAACAAGTGAAGAAACGCGCAGCAAATTGATCACAACACAAACAAGTGAAGAAACGTGCAGCAAATTGGTCACAACACAAACAAGTGAAGAAACGCGCAGCAAATTGATCACAACACAAACAAGTGAAGAAACGTGCAGCAAATTGGTCACAACACAAACAAGTGAAGAAACACGCAGCAAATTGGTCACAACACAAACAAGTGAAGAAACGCGCAGCAAATTGGTCACAACACAAACAAGTGAAGAAACGCGCAGAAAATTGGTCACAACACAAACAAGTGAAAAAACGCGCAGCAAATTGGTCACAACACAAATAAGAGAAGAAACGCGCAGCAAATTGGTCACAACACAAACAAGTGAAGAAACACGCAGCAAATTGGTCACAACACAAACAAGTGAAGAAACGCGCAGCAAATTGGTCACAACACAAATAAGTGAAGAAACGCGCAGAAAATTGGTCACAACACAAACAAGTGAAAAAACGCGCAGCAAATTGGTCACAACACAAACAAGTGAAGAAACGCGCAGAAAATTGGTCAAAACACAAACAACTGAAGAAACGTGCAGCAAATTGGTCACAACACAAACAAGTGAAACGCGCAGCAAATTGGTCACAACACAAACAAGTGAAGAAACGCGCAGCAAATTGGTCACAACACAAACAAATGAAGAAACGTGCCCTGTGAGTGCCCCCTGCTGGCCTCACTTTCACCACTTAGCTAGCTGCCAGCATAATAGTAATAAAAATAATAACATTTATATATAATAAGATAAAATAGTGCTAGTGTGTGAATGCAAGAGTATATGGGTGTTTCCAAGTACTGGGTTGCGACTAAAAGGGGATCCGCTGCGTAAAATATATGCCGGAATAGTTGGTGGTTCATTCCGCTGTGGCGACCTCTGATAAATAAGAGACTTAGCTGAAGGAAAATAAATGAATATAGTACTAATCTGTCAAAAAAAGGGAATTGTCAATTTTGATTTCACAATGGATTTTCAGGAAACATGCCCTCCTTTTGACTTCCAAGCCTATTTAAAGTGATGTCAGTGTTTGCTGTTGGAGTGTAGAGATTGATCAGCAGGTCTTATCTTCAGTGCGCTGCGAGCCGCTGTGGTCTGATGTAGCTACTTCATCAGTAAATCTGTGTGTTTGTATGCAGCAGGAACAAACACTCGACACTGAAGCGTCAGGGGGATAAACGTGGATCACTGCCTGGCTTTACAACAGACTGGACACCTTCCAATAACTCAACCACTGATATCGCCACTTAGTTATGACAGCCTGTCATGTGATGTCAGATTGTAAAAATTGTTTAAATGGTTTAATGACATCTGAGGAGCCGCAATATGTCCATCTCGTCTCTCTCTCTCTGTCTGCCGCTGCCTTCATCACCCCATTTCTCTTCCTTCTCTTTCTCTCTGGTTGGTTTTGACCTGATTACACTGATGAAGTGATGAGTGTGTGGAGAGTCGCTTTTTAGACTTGTGTTAAGATGGAAATTTGACATGTTTGTGCTTGCTTATATATATTGACATTTTATTTGATAGATTATTGATATTTTAGTGCCGTGTTGGACGTTACTCTCAATAAATAATCCCATCAGTTAGGAATGCAGCAGTATTATTATACTAAATATTTGGTCCCAATTGTTATTATTTTATGGTCGATAAACTCAAGTCATCTTCATTTATACTGTATATACAGTAGCACAGATTGTTTTAAAGTAGCTTTACAGTAATAAAATTGACAATAATAATTAATATAAATTCAAATTGAGTGCAATGCAGATTATATAATCTGCATTGTGTTAAATTTGGATTTGCATTCATTATTATTTTCCAGTTTATTACTATAATGCTTCTTTTTTTTACGGTTATGGACATTTTTTTGTGCTCATCCAGGGGTGCAAATGCAATCAAGGTGCATTTGAAAAGACTAGTATGAAGACCCTAAAATAGCATGGTGATGGTGGCAAAAATATTTTTTCTTTATTTTATTTATCCTTTATTTTCCTGGAATTTCCCATTGAGATATGCATCTCTTCTACCAGGGGGTCCTGGTCAAAATGGCAGCATAAAAAGTTTAGATACAAAATTAGACACACATAAAATATCACGTATTGAAATTTACACAAAACATTCACATGATTCTTCAAGGTAAGACTTTAAAAGGGAGACAGACAGATGGATAGAGAGAAAGGATGTATGGAAACTATTCTTCCAGGTAAGACTTTTAAAAATTTAATAAAAAAAATATTTTAGAGATGAAATAGTTACTAACATGATAACACTCTGTATTCCATTCCATAATGTAGGGCCAAAGGAGGAAAACGCTCTTTTACTAAACTCCGACATACTCCAGAAACAGTAAAATGTAATTGACAAGAATTTCGTGTTCTATAGCTACAAGTACAATATGATAAAAGGTTAAAAATATAAGATGGCAATTTACCCAATAATGCTCTAGCGGTGAATAGAAGCATATGCATTTTTCTCTTTTGGCGCAGGAAAAACCAACCAACCAACCATTTTGGTACGTGTAGATATGACCATACAGGATATCATATGAGACGTTTTAATGCTTTTCAGTTCGTTTGTGAATGAATTTTAAGAAAATTGCTATTTTCTTTGGATGCTTCATGAAACTTGCATTACTTGTGATTTCCCTGATTGTTTATTTTATTTATTTATTTATTTATTTGTTTGTTTGTTTGTCTATTTATTTAATATTTTGATCATTAATAATATTAAGTGATTAGTAAATATATTAGTAAGTAGTTGTTGATAAATAATTAAAATGTTGTATTTGGTAGTTAGTATTAATACTTTTATTTGTATAGCGCTTTTACAGTGTAGATTGTGTCAAAGCAGCTTACACAAATGTTTCAGAGTGTGGCAATAGCGTAGTGGTCAGTGCCCCATTAAAGAACAACAGTGCTCACAGCAGAGCGTTTTCGAATCTCGCAGAGAATTGTTTTTTTTCTCTCCCTCTCTCTCTCTGTGGTTTAAGGTCTAATAATTCAACCACTCATTAGCCTTTATTATTATTTATTATATATTATTTGGTGGCCCACAGTGGTTAGACATGCCTCAGCCTCCTTTCTATTAGCTACATGACAGAAAGAATACTCTAGAGTGTTTAATACATAGCTCTGAGATATTACCTTTTAATAGAGTGTTTCTGTGTTTAATTTTGACTTTGGACAGAGTTCTTCTTGCTCCAGAAGGATTATAATTTATATAAACCTTAAATACTAGTCAATACACACTTATTGTAGCACTTATTGTAAGAAATAAATGGCAGGATATTTAAATGCATGAATGGTTACACAACATACTCAAAAAGGATGTTAAAGTTACATTAAATTTTTTTCATTGCAATGAAAGGGAGGGTGGCATGTGTAATTTATTAAACTAACGCATTTTCTCTTCTTATTAATTTTTTCTTTTCTTATCTATTTATTATCTTATATTTCTTTCCTTCGTTGATGCAGATGTGTATTGCTTTTTCTTTATAATCAGCCTTAATTCCTCATACGCCAGCATTAAAACCTCCAACTCCACCTCTGTAAAGTGCGTTGGCCTTTTTTCTCACCGTGACTTTCTATAGTGACTCGTAAATTCGGCGATCTACTGAAAATGTCTTCAGGTATGCGCCCTGCGCGTGCATTAACCCACAGTTATCTTCAGGAGGTTGGTTTAACTAACTCTTATCAGCTGTTTTGGAACCGACATACAGTAAGGAGGTTTTGAGTTAATCAACCGAGAGTTCAGGGTTTAGCAATTCAGTTCAATTCACCTTTATTTGTATAGCGCTTTTACAATGTAGATTGTGTCAAAGCAGCTTCACATGAAAGATCATAGTAAATTGAAACAGTGTAGTTCATTTTTCAAAGTTTAAGTTCAGTTCAGTTAGCTCAGTTTAGTGTGGTTTAATAAGCACTACTGAGAGTCTAAACACTGAAGAGCAAATCCATCGATGCGCTGCTCTACAGATCCCGAACCATGCAAGCTAGTGGCGACAGCGGCGAGAGAAAAACTTCACCTGAGAGAAACCAGGCTCAGATGGGCATGAACATTTCTCCACTGGCCAAACGTTTTGTGCAGAGCTGCTGTCCAAGTGCCAGAGGCTGGAAGCTTGACCTCTGGAGCTTCACAGGAATCAGCTCTCCACTCCTCCATGACCACCACAGTAGCTGCTTAGGATACGGCCTGGTCCAGGATATGGAAACCTTGGGATCATCTCGTCGCTGGTCTTTAATCGAATCAGTGGCGATGCGTAGTCTGATGGTTTCGGGATGAGTATCCCCAGGTGGAAATAGAGAATGAATGCAGATGGTAAGTTAACCCAGCTTTCTGGAATACCCCCCTGGTCTTTAAATGTTTTATTTATTTATTTAGTTTTGACGACTCATGGCTCACAGAAATCACTTGAATGTAAAACTAGTTTGATTGCAGTCAGTGACACTCAGGCTCAGATTGATGTCTTTGGCTCTGCTTCTTTTGTTCCACAACCAGCAGTTTTTCAGCTCTTCACAGCTCAACACTTTCCAGACTGATTGGACGTCCTCCATGCTTAATGGCTGCCGGCGCTCCATTCATACGAGGTGTTTCCGTGAGCGGCCATTCGCGAGAATCCATCAGGAAAATCCCAAAACAAGGCTCATTGTGTGGCGGCCCCTCGCGGATGGTGTAATTTGAACAGACAGCGTCGTGAATGAGCTCCATTCTGCCGCAGCCGCTTTCATTTGGCCGTGATGAATAGCGCTCTGTGCCCCAGGAGAGCGCTCAGGATCACGGCCGGCCGGCAGAGGGCTTTCCGTGCCGTTACAGGTTATTAATCGGCGGCTCGCTTCCCTCCGGTGCTCCTTGCCAGAGATGGAGGACTTGACACGGCCAGAGGTGCCATGCTGGAGGAGGGCATCGCAGGCCTTCACATTCAGCACAGAACAAAAAGCTGTCTTGTGATGGATTGGCAGAGCTTTTCTTCCCCCCTCCTCGGCCTCCGCAGGCTCTTCTCCCCAGTTCTGTAGTAGCCTAATGTTCTTCTCTTGTTAATGCGCCACAGTTTCCTGACTGCTGGCTGCTGTCCTTTCTGCTAAGTGTTTTAGTTTAGTGTTTTAAGAGTGTTTTAGTAGTCTAATGTTTTTCCCTTGTTAGTGTGCTTTGTTTTCTTCTTAAGAGTGTTTTAGTAATCTAATATTCCTCCCTAGTTTGTGTGCCTTGTTTTCTGCTTAAGAGTGCTTTAGTTTAGTGTTTTAAAAGTTTTTTAGTTGCCTAATGTTCTTGCCTTATTAGTGCACCTTGTTTTCTGCTTAAGAGTACTTTAGTTAAGTGTTTTAAGAGGGCTTTAGTAGCCTAATGTTCTTCCCTTGTTAGTGTGCTTTGTTTTCTGCTTAAGAGTGTTTTAATAGTCTAATGTTCCTCCCTAGTTAGTGTGCCTTGTTTTCTGCTTAAGAGTGTTTTAGTTTAGTGTTTTAAGAGTGCTTTAGTAGCCTAATGTTCTTCCCTTGTTAGTGCAGCTTTTTTCTGTTTAAGAGTGTTTAGTTTTGTGTTTTAAGAATGTTTTAGTAGCCTAACGTTCTTCCCTTGTTAGTATGCCTTGTTTTCTGATTAAGAGTGTTTTAGTTTAGTATTTTAACAGTGTTTTAGTAGCCTAATGTTCTTCCCTTGTTAGTGTGCCTTGTTTTCTGCTTAAGAGTGTTTTAGTTTATTATTTTAGTAGTCTGATGTTCTTCCCTTGTTAGTGCACCTTGTTTTCTGATTAAGAGTGTTTTAGTTTAGTATTTTAACAGTGTTTTAGTAGCCTAATGTTCTTCCCTTGTTAGTGTGCCTTGTTTTCTGCTTAAGAGTGTTTTAGTTTATTATTTTAGTAGTCTGATGTTCTTCCCTTGTTAGTGCACCTTGTTTTCTGATTAAGAGTGTTTTAGTTGTGTTTTAAGAGTGTTTTAGTAGCTTAATGTTATTCCCTTGTTAGTGTGCCTTGTTTTCTGATTAAGAGTGTTTTAGTTTTGTGTTTTAAGAGTGTTTTAGTAGTCTAATGTTCCTCCCTAGTTAGTGTGCCTTGTTTTCTGCTTAAGAGGGTTTTAGTTTAGTGTTTTAAGAGTGCTTTAGTAGCCTAATGTTCTTCCCTTGTTAGTGCACCTTTTTTTCTGCTTAAGAGTGTTTAGTTTTGTGTTTTAAGAATGTTTTAGTAGCCTAATGTTCTTCCCTTGTTAGTATGCCTTGTTTTCTGATTAAGAGTGTTTTAGTTTAGTATTTTAACAGTGTTATAGTAGTCTAATGTTCTTCCCTTGTTAGTATGCCTTGTTTTCTGCTTAAGAGTGTTTTAGTTTATTATTTTAGTAGTCTGATGTTCTTCCCTTGTTAGTGCACCTTGTTTTCTGATTAAGAGTGTTTTAGTTTAGTATTTTAACAGTGTTTTAGTAGCTTAATGTTCTTCCCTTGTTAGTGCGCCTTGTTTTCTGCTTAAGAGTGTTTTAGTTTATTATTTTAGTAGTCTGATGTTCTTCCCTTGTTAGTGCACCTTGTTTTCTGATTAAGAGTGTTTTAGTTGTGTTTTAAGAGTGTTTTAGTAGCTTAATGTTATTCCCTTGTTAGTGTGCCTTGTTTTCTGATTAAGAGTGTTTTAGTTTTGTGTTTTAAGAGTGTTTTAGTAGTCTAATGTTCCTCCCTAGTTAGTGTGCCTTGTTTTCTGCTTAAGAGGGTTTTAGTTTAGTGTTTTAAGAGTGCTTTAGTAGCCTAATGTTCTTCCCTTGTTAGTGCACCTTTTTTTCTGCTTAAGAGTGTTTAGTTTTGTGTTTTAAGAATGTTTTAGTAGCCTAATGTTCTTCCCTTGTTAGTATGCCTTGTTTTCTGATTAAGAGTGTTTTAGTTTAGTATTTTAACAGTGTTATAGTAGTCTAATGTTCTTCCCTTGTTAGTATGCCTTGTTTTCTGCTTAAGAGTGTTTTAGTTTATTATTTTAGTAGTCTGATGTTCTTCCCTTGTTAGTGCACCTTGTTTTCTGATTAAGAGTGTTTTAGTTTAGTATTTTAACAGTGTTTTAGTAGCTTAATGTTCTTCCCTTGTTAGTGCGCCTTGTTTTCTGATTAAGAGTGTTTTAGTTTAGTGTTTTAGTAGCCTAATGTTTTTGCCTTATTAGTGCACCTTGTTTTCTGATTAAGAGTGTTTTAGTTTAGTGTTTTAAGAGTGTTTTAGTAGTCTAATGTTCTTCCCTTGTTAGTGTGCCTTGTTTTCTGCTTAAGAGTGTTTAAGTTTTGTGTTTTAAGAGGGTTTTTAGTAGCCTAATGTTCTTCCTTTCTAGTGCGTCTTGTTTTCTGCTAAGAGTGTTTGTGTAGTGTTTTAATAGTGTTTTAGTAGCTTAATGTTCTTCCCTTGTTAGTGCGCCTTGTTTTCTGCTTAAGAGTGTTTTAGTTTAGTGTTTTAGTAGCCTAATGTTTTTGCCTTATTAGTGCACCTTGTTTTCTGATTAAGAGTGTTTTAGTTTAGTGTTTTAAGAGTGTTTTAGTAGTCTAATGTTCTTCCCTTGTTAGTGTGCCTTGTTTTCTGCTTAAGAGTGTTTAAGTTTTGTGTTTTAAGAGGGTTTTTAGTAGCCTAATGTTCTTCCTTTCTAGTGCGTCTTGTTTTCTGCTAAGAGTGTTTGTGTAGTGTTTTAATAGTGTTTTAGTAGTCTAATGTTCTTCCCTTGTTAGTGTGCCTTGTTTTCTGCTAAGAGTGTTTGTGTAGTGTTTTAGTAGTCTAATGTTCTTCCCTTGTTAGTGCCCCTTGTTTTCTGCATAAGAGTGTTTTAGTTTAGTATTTTAGTAGTCTAATGTTCTTCCATTTTTAGTGCACCTTGTTTTGTGCTTGAGTGTTTTAGTTTAAAGTTTTAGTAGCCTAATGTTGTTCTTATGTTAGTGTGCCAGAGTTTCCTGACTGATGGCTGCTTTCATTTCTGCTAAGAGTGTTTGTGTAGTGTTTTAGTAGTCTAATGTTCTTCCCTTGTTAGTGTCCCTTGTTTTCTGCTTAAGAGTGTTTTATTTTAGTATTTTAGAGTGACAGCAGATAATTAAGTTTGACAAATATTGCAGCTGTTGGCCAACATAATGTACTTTTGAGGCCTTTTTAGTCGAGAATGTAGTTGTTTAGATTGCAACGATGCAGTTTATTTATGAGGACAGTGCCTATTTTAAATATGTACAATTTCTGAGATTCGGAATCCATCAGCCTGTCATACTGAGCAAAGCAAAGACGGTTGACATTGTTCATCCACATGATAGACCGCACACACAGAGACCGCATAATAAGCCCTTAGAGGAAAAGCTCTGCGTAATTTGTAACCACAGCTGATCAAAACATTAAACAGGTAAATGAAATTCTAAGTCGATCTCTCTCTTTTTTATGTTGTAGTACTGTGTTTATACCATTGTAATTGTAGTGAATTGAGTGTGAGATCGACTCAATGTATGTAATTTGTGTTGACCATTCTTTGTATTACCCTGAGTTACTTTTTCGTTGGCCATCTGTTTGTTTTGAATAAGTCTCCTTTTTTCATTACTGCAGACTAGTTCAGTAAAAAGAAAGAAAGAAGAAATGCCCGCATGTGCTTAGCATTTTTCCTTATTGCAATCACAACAGTAATCTGGTAGTATTTGCTTTGCTCTGGCTGTTTCGTTGTGTTAATTATTATGATCTCTTGATTGCAACATAAAAATACTGGGAAATGTTTCTAGACTGATGGCATTTCATGCCATTCAGCCTTATAATCTTAAAATGTCAGCAAAGTTACGTGTCTTTGAATTTCTTATATATATACACAGGATTATGCCATCGAACTGTTGTATAGACACAATATCACACGAGTAGCAGTGGGATATGGCTGTAAATAGTCACTGGTGGGACACAAAGGCGCATGCCTCCCACGAGTGCCGATACACATATCGCTGCTACTTATGTACTATATAGTATACACATAAAGACAGGCCTTTTACAGTAGTTTTGGATGCAATTAATTGTGATTAATAATTTGACAGCACTGAAAACTAAATTAAACTGATAATTAAATTAAGTTCAGATTAATCTGTTATTAGTTTTATAAACATCATAATATAAAAAATGCTAGTTGACCGACTATTGGTTAAGTGAAAGTATTCATTACATAAGTTACATTTTAAAACAGAAATTGCAATAATGTTTATCAAATGTGATGTTTTTAGTTACATGGGGATATATATTTTTAAATAGCCAACAATATATAATGTGTCAAAATAATCGACTTTTCTTTTATGTCAATAATCATTTAATAATGAACATCCTCCATACATTTTTAAGATTTGCCAAGATTGTTTTAACTCTCAATTGACATATTTTTAAATAGTTTTATCTCGGTTAAATATTGTCCTATTCTAACAAACCATCAATTGAAGGCTTATTTCTTCAGTTCCAGGTGCTGTAAAGATCTGAGTTCCAAAATAATTGACCCTTCAGTTTGGTTTTGCGGTCCAGGGCCACAAATGGCCATCAAAAAGGTTAAAGACGACGCATTAGTATGTGTTGCTCTTTCAGAGACGTGAGCTTTGCAGTTTGCCTGTGGTTCTCTTCTGCTGTTCTGCTCACTGATCTGAGGCCTGCGGTGGCCGCGAGTGTTCATTGGAGCGCAGAGGTTTCAGACTGAAGAATGTGGGTCATGTTTGAGTGGTCTCGTGCGCTGAACCCCATCTTCCCATAAAGTCTTTATGCAATCCATCTGCGGCTGTCAGAGGAAGCCGGAGCATTTTGTTTGTCTCTGCGCCGCCACCAATTACTCTACGGTGTCCCTCAGGGAGCCTCCATTAAACCTGCCTCTCAGATCTTACACAAAGCCAATTTGTCTCAGTGTTTTAAAGTCCCGAATTTCACCGCGGCTCTGCTTTCTGGGAGTGGAGTGGATGTTATCAGACTGCTTTCTTCTTGTTTCGTGTCTCAGTCTTGGCTGATATGAGTGATTCTCCGGGGTTCAGTCGTGCCGGTGTGTGTGTGAGAGAGAGAGTGTGTTTAACTCTGCAGCACTGCATGGCATTCACATTGATTTCTCTATTCAGCAGTACTCACACGTTTATTTAGCCCTGGTAGCCTTATGGTAATATTATTTTCAATCGTTTTTATTCAGGTTTTTTTCTGCACATTACTGCTGTGCTTTAAAATATGGGTTGCGCTTTCAGTTTGGGGTACTTCCATTCAAAATTGCTTCAAATATTATGGCTTTTTTCTAATTTAATTATTTATTTATGTTAAAATTTCCCAAGTAATGTTTAACAATCTTGTTTTTTAATTAACTGCTTTCATTAAATACACATAATCAGTGTTGGGGAAAGTTACTTTGTAACACTTTATAATAGCTACACACTATGAATGGTTTATTAAGCATTAACACTAAGTTAATAGATGTTAGTAAGCAGTTTATAACGGCAGATACAAATGCTCTATTCTTGACTTATAATTGTGCTTTCATACTTTGTTAATGATTACGTTTTCATGTCTAAATTAAGTATCGCATTATTTACAATTCAGTTGTATTTAAGAGTAGTTGGGGGTTTTAAGATCATTCAGAATGAGTTAGTAATGTAGTAGTATCAGAAGTAGCAGATGTTGTTGATGTAGATGTTGTAGTAGTAGCAGTTGTTGTTGTAGGAGTAGTGGTAAATGTTGTTGTAGTAGTATCAGTTGTGGTAGACATTGTAGTAGGATTAGTAGTAGTAAACAATGTAGTAGTAGTAGTCGTTGTGGCTGTAGTAGCAGCAGTAGAAGCTGTAACATTAGTAATTTTCTGTGGTAGTAGTTGGTGTAGTATTGGTAATTATTATTGTTGTTTTTGTTGTCAGTTGTTATTACTGTTGTCCTTTTTACTGTCATTATTACTATCATTACTATCTAATATCTATGCTATTTGCTTCATTTAATGACTGTTATACATGTTATATATATATATATGTATATATATATATATATATATATATATATATATATATATACATATATATGTATATATATATATATATGTATATATAGGGAGTTTCACCTATGTATGTACACTGACCGTCCACCTAGTTTTACCTTTACACACACACACACATGCACACACACGCACACACACACACACACACACACACACACACACACACACACACACACACACACACACACACACTGTTTCTTTGTATGTGACCCCATTTTGTGTACTACTTGCAAATTCTAAAAAACTAATCATCAGAAAAATGACACAGCAAAAAAAAAAAAAAAAAACGCATTCCTACGTCACATTGCGGTGGACCTCAAAACCACTTGGATGTGGATCCTATTTTAACTTTAGGAAATTTAAAAAAAGAGATTCGCTATCACTCCAATATGACTGTGGACACACTATACTTACTGCTCTGTCCAAAAGCATTTTTATTCATTCCTTCATTTTCTTTTTGGCTCAGTCCCTTTATTAATCAGAGGTCGCCACAGCGGAATGAACCACCAACTTATACAGCATGTGTTTTATGCAGCAGATGCCCTTCCAGCTGCAACCTATCACAGGGAAACACCCATACACACTCATTCACACGCATACACTACGGACAATTTCGCTTACCCAATTTACTTACAGCGCATGTCTTTGGACTTGTGAGGGAAACCGGAGTACCTGGAGGAAACTCACGTGAACATGGGGAGAACATGCAAACTCCACATAGAAATGTCAAGTGACCCAGCCGAGGCCTGAACCAGCGACCTTCTTGTTGTGAGGCGACAGTGCTACCCACTGCGCCACCGAGCCGCCCCAAAAGCATTTTAATTAACAAAAATTGGTCCCACTTTATATTAAGTGACCTAAACTACTATGTACTTGCATCTAAAACTGAATACAATGTACTTACTGTGCTCATAATGTATTCAGAACACTTCTGGCGCACTTTAGGAGGCATAGAGGTAGGGTTAGGGACAGGTTTGGTTGTTTGGGTAGGTTTAAAGGTGGGTCAAAGTGTAAGGGATGGGCAACAGTGTAATTAAAGATATAATTGCAGAAATACAGATGTAACTACATGCATGTATTTAATCCATCAAGTACAATGTAAAAACATGTATTTACACAGTTAGTGTAACAAGTGACTAATTTTAGCGTAAGTACAGTACATATTAGTTAAGGCCACTTAATATAAAGTGGGACCCAAAATTTTGCAAGAAGCATACCAATTTTCTGTATTTTGTTTATTACTCTCTAGAGCAGCTGTAATGGTTGGTGATTGCACCTGTCAGTGACTGTGCAGGCCAGAGGTCAGAGTTTTCTGCTTCCCTACTGAGCTTCATGTCATTGGAGACAGTTTCCCATTGATGGCTTGGAATGAATGTGGAATGCAAGCCGTCTACAGACTCTGGCCAGTGTTACCCATTTCGTCTTGAACATGCACCATTTAGGGATCTAATATTCCTTTTCAAAATGGCACAATCATTCTCCAGATGCCCGATCTGATCTTCTGGTTTAGTGCCGTTTTTGAGAGTCAGTACACAGCTTTTTATCAGTCTGTCGGGAAACAGTCATGTTTACAAGTTCCCAGGCAGTAAATGCTTCCAGGAAAGAACAACTAGCATTTGCCAAAGTCTGCGGCATCAAACCTCTTGACTCAAAGATTTGTTTGAGACACTTAGCTGAAAGTAAACACGGGTCTTCAGTGCAGCTTTGGCTGTGTTTGGATGGAATACCAGCTTCTGTTTACTCATAACTGCACAGTGTATACTGTAGACTGGCTACAATTACTTAAAAATAGTAGCTGAAAGGCATTATTTCTTAGTAAATCCTTGCTGTGCTGCATATTGTTACATGACTGTACACGTCACCTTGTCAACACTTTTAGTTCATTGCTATTATTTGAGCATGTGTGCTGAATTTATGTGTATTTTTTCTGTACACTCTCAGAAATAAAGGTACGCGAGCTGTCACTGGAGTGGTACCTTGTCAAAAGGTACAAACTTGTACCTAAAAGATCCATATTAATACCCCAAGAGTACATATTAGTACCTAAACAGTAAGTAAAGTGTTCCTCTTCAAATTTTTGGGTACTAATATACACTTTTGAGGTACCAATATGGACCTTTTAAGTAAAAAAATGTGTACCTTTTAAAAACGTACCACCCCAGTGACAGCTCGCATACCTTCATTTCTGAGAGAGTAGTGTATTTTTACAGAATGTAGGCTAAAATGTATAAATAAATATAGGATAAATGAATATAGCATAGCACTCATAGCATTTATTTTACTTTTTTCTTTGTGTAAGAGACTTTATTATAACTCTCCTTCAAAAAACAAAATAGTAATTAACTAATATTGTCACAGAAGGAGGACATAGACCAAATACTGTGAGCAAAGGAAACGGTTTATTGAATTCTGTGGCAGATGAATCGTTTGACCAAACAGAGTCTATTGCAGCTTGGAAATGGAGCGGATGATATGGAGGGACTGGAGGATGAAGGTGGAATTGGGAGACAGACACCAGATGAGAACAGCAGGGAATCATACTAGGAAGAAGAGGGGTGAGGAACTCTGGAGATAACAGGGAAACGAGACAGGTATACTTTTCAGAAATGCTAGATATCACTGACCGTGAGAGTTTTTCTTCTGTCTAATGACAAGGCCAGACACTGAGTGATCTGATGTGCAGGTATTTATGGCTCTGGAGTGAATGGCTGGGGATGACGTGCAGGTGCGGGGCTAATCAAAACTCAGGTGAGGGTAAAAATTGGGGTGACTGTGAGCAGGGAGAACGACATAACTCCTGGCTGAACTATCATACACTAAAAAAAATTATGTCTGCAAAACTGTTGCAAACAATTTATATGTGTTGAATTTAAAGAAACAAATTAAATTTAGTTATGTTCAACTTAATTTCTTTGTTTAAATTCAGCCCAAATAAATTGTTTACAACCACTTACCTTAAAAAAATTTTGTAAATCCAAGGAATCATCTTTGAATCATTTTTTTCAGTGTAGTACGATGCATCGTTTGGGAAAAGAACAATGTAGTGACGAGTGTTTCCCAAAACGGTAGTTTCTCTGTCGCAGATCCATAATTTGAACCACGTTAGTTATAAACTAAAACACCCATAATGGTGCTTTAAACGGGGTGGAGTAGCAACTTCTTCAGAGAAATCCCATAATTTTTTTGTAAATTATATTGTTTTACACGCACACACATTAAAAAAAATCATTATTAGTTTTGGTAAAAACATGCACTCGTTTTCCATATTAATTGAAATATATGTAAATGGCACATATAGAGCCAATGTTTCCTTTACAAATATTATTAAGAACATTACATATTCTATTCTAAAACATAAAATCCCATACAAAAGCTAACACATATTCTAATATCAAATCATATAAATAAATAAATAATGAGGCTATTTATTAAGAAATTAGATTTATTAGGAAATGAAAATATCCTACTTTAATAATAATAATAATAATAATTATTATTATTATTAATAATAATATTATTGTTAGTATTATTATTATTAAGTTAGATATTGTTTATTTATTTAGATTTTAAGTCTACTTTTACAATTTGACACATTCAAGCCACTGGAGAAATGTTCTAACCAACAGGCCCATGTCATATACAGTACAGATACTTAATAAATAACCTACTATGAATAAAAAATCATTAATGTATGCTATATATTTTTGTTTTCGCAAGCTTTGGAGACGTAAAGTAAATTCCGCATTTAAATAATAGGTCACCTATTGCTTTCGTCATGAGTCATGGCTGTGTTCAAAATGACATCAATGTTTTCAAAGCGCAATTGTAAAGATGAAGATCGCTAAAATTGAACTGTAAAAATACTTTGAAAGTAAATTACACCTAAGATTGATGACTTTAATGCCTTTTTTATCATTCTGAGTTTAAATGTTGGAAAGTTCTAAATGAATAAGGCATAGGGGATTAACTGGAAATAGAACACAGCCAGGAACTTTGCTTCGAACTACAGCTCTAGAGGAAGTTTGCAATGCTGTTTGTAAATCTTCGTTGGAACGATGGATTTGCACCCCCCCCCCCAACCCCCCAAAAAATAAAATAAAAAATAAATAAAAACAATAATAATGTTAATATACAAACTAATATTAATAATAAAATCTTGGGTGAATCTTGATTTTATTTTCATTTTTAAATTTAATTTTTAAATGAACTCCATTCATTTAATGCACATATTACATGTACTAAGCGGATGCCCTTCCAGTTTCACATTTATTTAAAGATAAATCACAATCACAGCAGGAATTGCAAAGTCAAGCAACTGATATTTGAGGTGCAGAATTGTGCAAAATGTGTGTAACGTTTAGATTCTTTATAAGTGCCTAATAAACATTAAGCAAAAATACTGTATTTTCTGTATTGTATGAACTCTAATTCAAAATTGAGCCTAAAACAAAGCAAAACTAGTTCTTTCTCCTACAAATCTCCTGAATCCTGTACAGCATGGATCTGTCTCTATGCAGTACTTCAGGTTCTAGTCTCAAGCTGAGGCTGCGATTCTTTTTTTACTTACTCCCAGGGCCATTTATATCGAAGTTGATATTTAGCCGCACCATATTGGTGTTTCGTAATATCTAGTTTTTATGAGGTGTGTTGTTAGCCCAACACTCAACCCCCAACCCGGAGGACCAGAAAGTACACACATACACTATGGACAATTTAGCTTACCCACTTCACCTACAGCATGTCTTTGACTGGGGAAACCGGAGCACCCTAGGGAAACCCACGCGAACACAAGGAGAGCATGCAAACTCCACACAGAAATGCAAACTGACCCAGCCGGGGCTTGAACCAGCGTCCTTCTTGCTGTGAGGTGACAGCGCTACCCACTGCCCCAACGTGTTGCCCAGCTGCGCATTTATTCTTAGGTCTCATTTATTTAGTCTCCTTTTATTGCCCTTCTCCTTTTAGTTAAGTGAAAGATCTTGTTTCTAACAAGACAGCAGTCAGAGAAGAGAAAGAGAGCGGTCACCAGCTGGAGGCCGAGATGTCACGACGACTGAGCCCAGCTGGAACATCTGTCCCCGGCATTGGAGATCCTACATGTCTCCGTGTCACCATCAAACACTTCAGGCAGGAGAAAAGAGCCTCTGTCCTGCTTTCTCAGTCTTAGGTCTGAGTTGTCTTTATTCTCACACACAGACACACACGCACACACTCTCTCTGCTTTGCCGCAGTTCTCAGCTGGACCGAGATTACAGTTTTGTCACGTCTTCAGAGCTCTGTGGTCATCTGTAGGTTTGCTGTGATTTCCAGAGAGACTTGTGATGAGCAGAAGAACAGCATTTCAACATCTGTTGTCATGGTGTTGAATTGTGTGCAGATTTAGCAGCGTAACCTCCCACACTTGCAGTAGGTTGATGGACTTCTTTTGCTTAAAGTATAGCCTTTTTTTGTTTATTTGGTACTGCCTGCTTATAATATATCAAACTTTTTGTTTTTTATCAAAAAAGCTTCTTAAAGCTTCTTATTCACCAGTTTCTTAAATCAACCTTGTAATATTGTAGATTTTGTAAATTGTATTCATAAAGCCATATTTTGAATTAAATCATCTTTGCAAGTTTATATCAAACTACAACAAAACTATATATGCTTATCAATCTCACACGCGTTTTTTTTTCTGATTATAACAGTATAGTGGACTTTTTCTCTCGTTAAGTCTTTTTTGTTTTATTTCGGCTAGAAAATAAATAATACGTATTAAAAACCATTTTGAGGTCAATGTTATAAGCCCCTTTAAGCAATTTTTTTCGATAGTTAAGTATTTTTAATACTTGATTATGGCTTTACCTCTCAAAGCTCTGAAAGTCTACTCAAAGAATTTGTCAAACATGACCAATAGTATCTGCAACCAAGGCTCATCCTGAAAACGTACCGCTATATACATTTCTGGAGAGTGCCAAATACGTTTTTGCTACGTTTTTGTTTTTGCGAAACCACCAGAAGCTGCTGTGTACGCTTTTTGAGATCTCAAATTTCTCTCGCGAGTGCCATTCATGCCTGCTGTTCTTGCGTAAATCCACCAGAGGCCGCTGTCGACTGACCCAATTAATAGTGTTTTCAAAAGTACCGATTGACCCGCCCACTCAATTCCTAAACCCAACTGACAGTTTTAAAAAGCAATTCAGAAAAAGAAAGTAAACTTTTTTCAGATTTTACTTCATTCTAACCATGTTATTTACTTGTTTATTTAATTTTTTGGCTTTTGTATTTGTCTTACCTACTTTCTGTAACCGTTTTTCGCCAGACTCGAATCCTGTCATCGTGGTCAACTCCTCTCTGTGTCTCAAGTCCGCCAATGTATGTGTCAAGTTACCAGCAAACTGGTAACAACGGAAAAGCCGTCCATACGGAGGTAAGCAGTCAGTTGGTAAGCGTGAAAAGGAATGACATCATAAAGCCTCGTAACGTTCGTTTTAAAGACGAAATGCAGCCAAATGTAGCTCTGGCTACATAATTCAAGATCTTCAGAAATGTACATAGAGCTACGTTTTCAGAATGAACCTATATTGATGTTTACACATGACAGGACAAAAACACAGTTAATAAAGGAGTTACAAAATAAGTAAATAGAGAATACAAAATATACAAATTGTCAAATGTATGTATAGATTTATTACTGTGTGCATTATGTATAGCTAGATTATGTGCAAATTGAAACATAACCCAAGTATGTTGTTAGATAAATAAATAAATGTCTATAAATGGTAATGAGTAATGTTGGAAAGTATTTACCTCAGGTTTTTCCCAAGTTGTTTTATCATCAAACTGGTGACTGTTTCCTTTGTACTTTGCAACCCTCAAACTATAGAAGCCCCTCATAAACCTTTTGTGACCCCTAGTGGAACCACTGCTCTAAACATTTATATTTTTATTGTGTTTTGGGGACATTTGTCTCCCCCTTATTGCCAAACAGAAAAAAGGGAAGTGAAGTTTCACAAACTAATTTCGAGAGGAGCACCTGATATGATCAACTACAGCTGATCCTTATGGCTGATCATTAGCTAGCCTATCAGATAATTCCAAAACTACTATAAATATCCTGCCTAAACCTCATTCCATATCTTCATTTTTGGAAGACCCCCCCCCCCCCCCCCCCACCCCAACATATCCTTCCCTTCTCCCTCCTCCTTAATTCTATGATTGGGTGTCTGCACGGAGTTTGCATGTTCTCCCAGTGTTCGCGTGGGTTTTCCCCAGGTACTCTGGATTTCTCCCACAGTCTAAAAACATGTACATAAGCAAATTGTAATGACAGTCACAAGCACTTAACACATACATACTGAATCAATCAGAACCACCATAATAACCAAACTTTAGGTAAAAAAGACTGGGGGGCTCTCGAGAAATACCTGATCTCGTATTGCCCAGGGCAGCATCTTGTTAGGGGATCCATGGAGACTCAACCCACATCCACACCCCTCCCCGTTATTCACTTTTGTCTGTGAAAGGGCGGCACAACCACCGTCTGACTAGAGCGCCAGTTAAGCTTGCGCCGCTACTGCATCATGTAATCACATAATTACATTATGACTTTTTTTAACCAGTGTAAACTTGACCTCCTGTCTGATATCTCCATAAATAATTATCATTGGATATTTGCTTGCCCTATGATGGTACACTTAATTCCCCTATTTCACTTCTTTATTTTCTTGTTCATTTGCCAGCGGCCCTTTAAAATCCATTAAATAAATCCTATTCTTATACCAGTGCTTGAATAGCCTCTCTTGAAGATTCTTTAATCCCTCACATCCAGCGTTCGGCTTCTGGAGGGCTTTAAACTAATGTTACACATCACAGAGGTTGATAGATTGGTCTGCAAGGCTCCCGCTCAAATCAAATATGACCCCGGTTCATTTACACTGACTCCAATTATGAATGGAGTGAATTAATTCAGTGATGCTTTGCCTAATGAAATGTGATTCATATGGTTGTTTTAAGGCAGTGATTGGACATAAATCAATGGCTCTTCTACCTGATTGACTGTTTATAAAACAGACTGTGACCTGGACACTCATGTATGAAAATGTGTTTGGAATTGCTGCTGGATTCAACCTTATTCCGTCATAAAATATGGATTTTTTTTCCCCCTCTGCGCTCCGGCATATGTTTTACTGCGCTCTTCACCTCATTAATGCACAGTCAAACAGAGTTTAACCCTTAATGTATATTTCAATTCTGAGTATGCCTTTTTTATAGTGTATGATTAGGTAAAAGGGGCAGCACTGTGGCTCAGTGGTAAGCACTTTTGCTTTTTAGGAAGAAGGTCGCTGGTTCAAATCCCGGCTGGGTCAGTTGGTGTTTCTGCATGGAGTTTGCATGTTCTCCCCATGTTGGTATGGGTTTCCTTTGGGTGCTCCGGTTTCCCCCACAGTCCAAAGACATGCGCAGTAAGTGAATTGTATGAACTAAATTGGCCGTAGTGTATGAGTTTCCCAGTACTGGGTTGCGGCTTGAAGGGCATCCGCTGCAAGTTCATCAGCTGTTCATTCCACTGTGGTGACCCCTGATAAAAAAAGAGACTAAACTGTATTAAAATGAATGAATGAATGAATGAATTCATTCTGTTCCTATTTACTGTGACCTTTTATGTGAAGCTGCTTTGACACAATCTACATTGTATAAGCGCTATACAAATAAAGGTGAATTGAATTGAATTGAATTGAATTGAATAGGTAAAAGAAATTACACAAGGAATCCCACACAATGAAACTCCATATTTGGATTTTTTATTCAGTTATAGATATGGTTTTCATAACATCATTTAACCAGACGAAGTATCACTTCAATCTATAAAAAGGTCAAAAAAAGTCAACATCAAAAGTAGTTGGAGTAAAAATTATGGCCGCATAATGCAATTTAAAGGGCACCTATGATGAAAATCATCCTTTATAAGCTGTTTGGACAGAATTGTGTAGGTATAGTGTGTCCACAGTCATATTGGAGTGATAGAAAGACAATAAGTCTCTTTTTTTTAAATTTCCTGACGTTTCATTAGGATCCAAATCCCTCCCGTTTTGAGGCCGATCACAACGTGATATAGGAGTTCGGTTTTCCCCACCCACCGAATTGATTGAAAGCCGCATATTAACATGTCTCAATAGTAATGCGTATACTCATATCAGCAAGACAGGACGTGCGCAAAGCAACTGGGATTAAAAGATCTGTTCAGCTCTCTGTGATCATCAATCAATCATCTAATGTGATCAAGAATGAGTTTTACAAGCTTAAAACGTTTTTAAAACAGTGCATGTTTCTAATGAATTACAGAGATTTTACCATCTTTACTTTATCACCACAGCTGCGTGTCAGTACAAGCATAGTACAGCAGTGGATATTGTGTATCCTGTCACATTTGCCATGTAAAAACTGTACAAAGCTAAACGTGCACGCTGAGTGTTTCTGTGTGTGCGTGAATTTTGTAATGACATTGCGTGTGACTCATCGCAAAAAAAGGCTTGAATTAACTTCACAACAAATACATCAAATAATTATTGGGAAAGTTCTTACTGTAGTATTTCTCACAAACTGTTATCTGATGCAGCCGAGGCGGAGATTGAGGCACACTCTGACAGGCACGTGGGAACGGTGGGCGTAGAGAATCAGCATTAATGGCACAGGCAACAAAAACAGATCAGAAAATCTGAATATTCTGAAATAAATAATCTGATGGCTGTTTTGAGCTGAAACTTTACAGAGACGTTCTGGAGACACTAAAGACTTCTCTTAAATCTTGAAAAAGGGGTAAAATGGGTGCCCTTTAAAGGCATAAAAATACAGAAAACTGTTCATTTATGGATATTTTGACATGAATTAGAAAATGTCACATTAAAAAAGTGTGTTAAAGTTATGAAAGTGGACATTTTTTCAATTGTTTATAGCATCAGTTTTAGAAAACGGATTCACTTGTACAATTGAGCGTGTTTAGTTCTGTGCATGTTTGTGTTTGTGTTTGCTGTAGCAGATGTTTGATCTGTAATACAGCATCATTATAGTCACATTACAGAAAGACTGCAGTAGACGGACGCTTGAGTCTTTAATGTGACATCATTTCCACACTCCTGTAGATCTCTAAAGCTTCTGGATTGGGGCCTGGGGAAATAAAACATCTGCTTTACAGGTCTGCTGCTTTTCAGTCAAGTGTGTGTGTTTGTCTGCCTGCCTGCCTGTCTGTCTGTCTGTCTATCTGTCTGTCTGTCTGTTTATGTGAGTATGTGTCTGTCTGTCGGTATATGTGTCTTCCTGCCTGTTTGTCTATGTTTGTGTGTCTGCCTGCTGTTTATGTGTGTATGTATGTGTGTGCGCGCGTGTCTGTGCTCGTGTACGTGCATGCCTACCTGTTTGCCTGTCTGTCTATGTTTGTGTGTGTGTGTGTGTCCGTCTGTGCATGATGTGTGTGTGTGTGTGTGTGTGTGTGTGTGTATATATGTTTATATTTCTTTATGTGTGCGTGTGCGTGAATCTGTGTTTCTGTGTATGTGTGTGCGCCTGCCTGCGTGCGTGCGTGTGTGCATGTGTGTGTGTGCATCTGTGCATGATTCTATATTTGTGCATATGTTTGTATTTCTGTGTGTGTGTGTGCGCGTAAATCTGTGTTTGTGTGTTTCTGTGTGTGTGAGTGTGTGTGTGTGTGTATGTATGTGTGTGTGTGTGTGTGTGTGTGTGTGTGTGTGCATGTGTGTGCGTGTGCGTGCGTGCGTGTGTGTGTGCGCGCGCGCATGTGCGTGTATGTGTGTCCATGTGTACGTGTGTCTATGTGTGAATGTGTGTGTCTGACAAACCAGCCCCTACTTAAGTAAGTACCCCAAAGGAAGCATGTACTGATTGCGTGATTGCATTCAAAATCCTTCTTCGGCATGTTGAGTTGCACCCTTGAGCTGCTCTCTGTCCCTCCAGCAGATGATCCAGATAAAATGTTGACTCTGAGTCCCTCTTGAAGATGATACGCCGAAGCTCATCTCTGGACGTTTGAGTTTGGCGGCAGCTGCTGCTTCTCAAGAGTGCAGAAACCAGATGTCACTTTACAAAGTAAGATATGCGCTCAGATCAGTTTTATAGGTCAATCGGGAGGTTCAATCATTTTTATTGTGGCCTGCGTTGTTCACAAAATTACCTTCTCAGATTACAACAACTATTACAAACATAGCAAACACTGATTTCCTTTATATATTCATTCATTTTCTTTTCGGCTTAGTCCCTTTATTCATCAGGTATCGGCACAGCGGAATGAACCGCCAACTTATACAGCATATGTTTTACACAGGGAATGTTCTTCCAGCTGCAAGCCAGAACTGGGAAACGTCCATACACACTCATTCACACACATGCACTACAATTTAGCTTACCAAATTCATGTATATAGCACATGTCTTTGGACTGTGGGGGAATTTAGTTGAAACCTGATTAACTAAAGACATTCATTGTCTTGACTTTGTGCTACCACAAATATACCGTGAACAGCCATGATTTAATAGTAAAAATATATATAGAATAATTCACATTCATTTTTTTTACATGACTATGGTATATTTGTTAGTTTTTTTATTATCACCGGTCAGGTAAATTAGAGTTTATGTTACTCCAATGACATAAACAAGATAGCATATTAACAACCCAGGCTCATTCTGAAAACGTAGTCCCGCGGACGTTTCTGGAGACTGCATCCAGTTATGTAGCCGGAGGTACGTGTGGCTGCATTTCATTTTTTTTAAGCAAATGCTATGAGGTGGTGTGACACTGTTCCTTTTAGCGCTTACCGACTGACCGCTTGCCTTCGTGTGGAGGGCTTTCCTGCCGCAACCAGTTTGTCCGGTTAGCTCGTACTGTACGTCGGCCGACTTGACACACAGAGAAAATGACCATGACGACGACCGGGTTTGAGTCCGGGGAAGAGCGGTTCCAGAAATCAGGTAAGACAAAAACAGAATCCAAGAAACAAAAGTGAACAAGTTCATAACTGGGTGAGAATGTGGTAAAATCCGAAAACATGGTTTAAAAAATCAGACGAGGGCTTTTCTTTTTCTGGACGGCTTTTGTGAATTGTTGATTGGGTTTAGGGAAGTAAGCGGGCGGGCGGGTGGGTCAATCGGTAAAATTGGTTGAGTTCACCCAGTCAATCATTCAGCCAGTCAGACACACGGTCATTCGACAGCGGTCTCTGGTGGGTTTACGCGAGAACAGCGCGGGCACGAACAGCACTCACGAGAGACATTTGAGAAGCGAAAAAGCGCACATAGCGGCCTCTCGTGGATTCGCGAAAACAAAAACTGCAAAAATACGTACCTCCCGGGACGGAGGTATGTCGCGGTCTCCAGAAACGTCCGCGGGACTACATTTTCAGAATGAGCCTGGGTTGAAATTATACCTGTAAATAGATGAATTACTTTGCCAGAGATGGGTTGCAGCTGGAAGGGCATCCGCTGCCTAAAACATATGCTGGATAAGTTGGCGGTTCATTCCGCTGTGGCGACCCCAGATTAATAAAGGGACTAAGCTGAAAATAAAATGAATAGATGAATTACATGAATTATATATTTTTTGGTGTTGAGTTATTATTGGAACTTGATTATTTATAATAGTCTTTTTTTTAAGTATTAATAATAAATTATAATAATTAACCCCAAAACACAAGTGAAAAATTCAGAATAGAGGTATATTCAATGTAGAAAACATTCACATCATTATAATGCACCATGCCTACATTAATAAAGTACATTTTTCATTCATTGTAATGAATTGATAATAAATTGCACTATATTAATGGTAAATAAATAAATCTGACCAAGACTGTTTTTTAAAAGCCCAGTATAAACTTGAACATCTTGCATCAAATCCCTTCTCTTCAAACCATAATCTGAGCTATCATCTCCAAATTAATTTTCCAGCTCCACTGTACGTCAACAATTGTCATATTTGTGTGTATTTTGGTTTTGCACCTCAGGAGCCGACAGACTGTGTGTTCTCCTCTGGGTGTTTCATGTCTGTAAGTGAGAAGAGCAACCTAATGAAGATGAAGCCAAAAGCGTCTGGCTCAGCCCTCCTGGGTCCCAGCACTCATCACATTTACACTCACGCCCGAGTCAATGCAAGTAAGAATCTAAGCTTTATTCATTTGTTTATGGCCGACAAGATCTCATCCAACACATCTGAGGTTTATACTCTCTCTTCAGTCGGTTTTTAGCTGTAGGAGAGCGACTCTTTTTATTCTCCGGGGGAAGCAGACGATGAATCCTGCCATGTTTCACAAGCACTCGTGTCCTTGAGGGCTCATCATTTCAGTAAAGTTTAATGAAGTCTTTACAGTCACCGAGAGCATAAGCTGTCGCTCGTCTGCTCCCAAATTCAGATGGAAATATTATGTGGAAGATATTTGCTTTGTATTCGACTGACAGGATATTTTTTTCAGTTAGTATTAGTGTGATGTTAAATAAAAGTATAAAATGGTATAAAACTGAAGAGAAATGTTTAGACGTCGCCTTAAAAGCTCCAGTGAGCGAAGCAAGAGTCACGAGAAGAGGCAAAATTAGACTTTTTTTTTTTTTGGAAGACTGCACACAATCAAAAGAAGATCAAAACTGTCTTTAAATAAAATAATCATAATGTATTGCTAGTTTTTAAAAAAGGAGAATCAAAAAAAATTGGCATATTATTCTTTCTGTCAAGATGTTGTAAAGTGCTTACAACAAACAATAAGTGATGCAACAAAGTATGTTCAGAATTGCCGCTTGTTTTAATCTTATCTCATCGTAAAATATGTATTTTTCCTCTGTGCTCTGGCATATGTTTTACTGCACTCTTCACCTCATTAACACCAGTGTTGGACACTGGGCCGGATTTAGTGATTTGTGGGCCTTAAGCAACTCCAGCATGTGACCCCGAGTCCTGAAATGCACCCTTTCTATTTTTAATTTTTATTTATTTAGCTGTTTTGTTTATTACTCAATCTTCTTTTCTACGTTTTATCTCAACATAAGCTTGACATTTTAAACAATTAGATTTCTTAATATGAATTTTCAACTAAAAATAAAATAAAAAAGTCATTTGACTGCTGGATTGCTCCATGATTGAGGGTGGTGGATACGTTTTTTCATAATATTATTATTACTTAACATTATGTTATTATTATGATAATATTCTATTTTATTCTATATTAAATAATATTTAAATATGTAAAAAAAAAATGATGTAAAATAGGATATAAAATGATGTTATTTATAGTTTATAGGTTTAATTTATACTTCTAGATATTTAATGGGGGCCCCCAGATGTCCTGGGGCCTTAGGCAGCCTCTAACCTTGCTTATTCGCTAAATCCGCCCCTGGTTAGACATGTTCCTTTAAAAGAGTATTTGGTTATAGTTATGTCTTACGAATAGTAACTGAGTTACATAATTATAAAAGTAACTAGTTTACCAAGGAAAGTAACTATTGTGTTACTTTAAAAAATCTAATTTGTCAAATAAATATAAAACATTGTACACTATTTTAATGTTGTTGTGGAACAATGTGAGAGGCAACCATCAAATTCAAAATATCATTATAAATATTATCATTACTATAGTTAATAGTTGGTTTATAATACTGTAAATAGATGGTTTAGAATTTGAAGTATTTATTTCACAGACCACAACACACAAGACCTAAGGTGCTTCATTAAATTAGAATTACTAATGCAGAGAGACTGTTGCCTTTCACCTCAATGAGGGAAAAGGAGTGCTTATATTTCTACTTTGCAAACGCTATCTTTGAACTTGGATTTGCCATCATTCAGACTCCTGGTGGTTGGTGTGTGCCACTGACACTCCCGGATTATTGAACACCTGCACTACTCTGTCTCTGATTGGCAATCGATGGAAATGTACTCTGTCAAGCCAATCATCACGTTCTCAGTTACACTATGTTCACAGACACACCAATCATCATCACTGGTTGGTTATGTGTCCCGCCCCAGCCTCGAACACACACACACACACACACACACACTCACCTCAGAGAAAGAGAGGTCTTATGACTGAGAGAGACGCTGCTCACATAAAAACTACTTCCGTGTTCTCAATTATAGTAACGTGCATTTTATTGTCAGTAACAATAACGCTGTTGTAATGGGGGAAACAGTAATTCATTTGATTAGACGTTACTGAAAAGTATCGCCTTTAGTAACGCATTTATTTATATGGCCGTTATTCCCACACTCTCAGAAAAAATGATACAATGTTGTTTTAAAGAAGGTACAAACCCTTGGCAGTATCTTTTTATGGAACAGAATTGTACCCTAAGTCAAAGAAGCAAAGTTGTACCATTGCAAAGTTGTACCATTAAAGGTACCATTGTACCTTTAAGGACATGATTTGTACCATGGAAAATCAAAATGTACCTTTGGTTTTTAAAACCTGCAGAGACAATATTGTAAATTCATCAAAGGTTCAAATCTGATCCATGAAGGTACCACTACAGTGAAAGGACGCTTTCTACCGTAACAGTGTCAAATGTGTTCCTTCAAGAACTGTTTAAAGGTATTTTGCTACTGTATATCCAAAACGTCTCAATTTATTTTCAGTAAATATAAAACATCAAATAAATTTTAAACAATGTTCTTAAAAAAAAGTTTCTTTTTGTGTAAATGCACCTTCTCCATTTACAATAAAGAATAAAAATACTTTACACAAATCTAAAGATCTAATTCTTGCTAAACATTTCACTACACTTTTCACAAAAATGTTACAGAAATACATTCTCCCATGTACAATATAAAACTTTTTTTTCTCTAATTTTCACACAATACCTTTATAATCACCTAAAATATCAAATTATTAAAATTATGCAAAAGTATTGTGTAAGGAGATATGCACAATGTTTGATTAGTTTTACAATAAAATGTCCGCATGAACACTTTTGCCAGCTCATGTGTGTAGTGGAAAGCAAATGCCAAAAGGTGCGAATATCAATAATGAAAATGTATTTATCAGAAAATGCTTACCAAATATTTATTAAAAATGCCTTAAATGTTTAGTTTACAATATCTATAGTTTTGTTTTACAAGTTGTTTTGTATTATAGAAATTAATAATTAATGTTATGAGGTTCTTTAAACATGCTTTTAAATGATGATTCATGTTTTAATTTGGAAATTATTCATAAAATCACTTTGCCTTTCCAGTATTATTTATTTTCATAGATATTGTAATAAAAAAGTTGTCCACGCTTATGTACATTTTATTGAGAACAATTGTGTACCTTCACTTTAATTGTACCATAAAAGGCTCAGAACAGTATCATAAGAGGTATTTTCTGTAACATATAAGGTACGACTTTTACAAAGGTACAAAACTGTTCCTGAAGGAACATTATATGTACTTATATGTTTTTTTTTTAAGAGTGCATAACTGATTAACACACAATCAAACAGAGTTTAACCCTTAAATTAAAGTTTTGTGTCAGATTTTTTTGGATCACATGCTTATACTGAATTCAAATCATTCATTCATTCATTCATTCATTCATTCATTCATTCATTCATTCATTCATTCATTCATTCATTTATTCAGTTTCTTTCGGCTTAGTCCCTTTATTCATCAGTGGTCGCCACAGTGGAATGAACCGCCTGGATTCAATAGGATTATACAAAAATCCCACATTTAAATTTAGACTCAAGTCACATTTTGCTAGACTTGGTAAAGATTTGATATCAGACTGAATTGAATAGAAGTAACTTTAAGTCAGAATTTGATAGGGTATGAATAATTGCGGGTTTGACTGTATATAATCAATTTATTTGTTCTTTAAAAATGGGAATCTAGCATGATAATGTACAAAACATGTTTTTGCTAAAATCTAAATTTATATCTTTCAAAGTGCCTTCTGTCAGGATTTCTTATAACGTCCCATATGTGGCATCAATTGTTGTCCATACAACACAGTGAAAACAAATAAATATTTATAATTATATAACATATAATAATTAAAATAATTATTCTAAAAAATCTTATGTCAAATGGGTTTGAGCCAAAACCAGGCTGATGTCTTTGTAGTCTGAACCCAGCATTTCTCTATTTCATCCTCTGACTGTCTGTTCTTGGTCTAACAGGTAAAAAATGTCCCTGGAAGGCACATGTAATCGTGAATTTCCCTTTTCATTTTACTGAGACAGCAGCGTAACCACAGCCTGGTCTCATGAATGAATTGACATGAAATAAATATGGAAGCTTTTAAATTGCAATCTCTCTAAAAGGTCGTCGACTTTAAGATCGCATTACAGCTCGTGAAAAAGAGCCGCGCTCTTTACAAAGCTCACACATAATAGTGGATTCATTATGGTGATTCCAGCGCTGGGGGAGATAATGAAGAACATGACACAGGTTTATCACTTGACAAGATGATAAAAGCTGCTACGTAACCAGATCCAGGATGAAAATGGCCTCTCTTCATCAACCCACAAGTGTGCTTCTTCAGCTGTGGGTATTTTTAGACTTTTGTTCATAGGGTATGTTTATACAGTGATTTCGTCTAAAGCTTTTTAAAGTTATTTTGTGCATTCACTTAAATTACAACAGTACAGTGACGTTTAAAATGCAGGTTTCTTTCATATCTCCCTCTGTGTGAAATACAAAGATTCAAATGTAGACATCATGCATATTACAAGTTAAAGTTGTACTGCAGATTACAGGATCTTATGTAAGCACATAGTGTTTCTTTACAAAGTGTAATTGACAACTACTGGCTTGGTATGCTTTTTACAGTCCCTTTAAACAGTACTTTACAGGTCTTGTCTTACATGATCATATATAATTGTGTATTATAGTCAGCTGTTGATAAATCACGTATCTCATCATTTTAAGATGGTCTAATGAAACAATGGTCTAAGTAATCATCAGTGTTGGGAAATAATGCGTTAGTAATGTGTTATTATTTTTGACAGTAACTAATACTTACTTAAAGTAATACTTAAAGTAACACATTACTTTAATTTATCAACTTCGTTATCATTACAATATGATGCGATTGTCCGTTACTTGGTAAAACATTAATTTTAACTCATTTATTTTAAACTTTAGTTGATGTGTAATGTAGCTGTGTGAACATAAACAACATCTCTGCATGTAAGACGCTCAAAGTTCAATGCAAAGGGAAACATTAAAAAAATACATCCGGGCTAGTGAGACCCAAAGGACGATTACTTAGTAAAACAATGAAATATATAGAAAAAAAGTTGTCAAAAATGAACTTAAACATATTAAAAATGGACATAACTGTCAAATGAAAAAGATATTTTGAAATTGGAAGAAAAATAAGCCCTTTGGGACATAAAAAGTGCCAAAACAGAGTGAGAATCAGTAAACAGACCTTTAGACAATACAGCGTGAGTGTAATGCAGCATCATTACCGCTAAAAGACCTTCATGAAATGTAATCACCTACTCTTGTGTAATTTACCAGCTGTTCAATTATGCATCCCTGCCTTTCTGATTGAGTCTGGCAGATCCAGCTCAAGCCTCTTTTAAGGAAAAGAGCCGCCGTGACCCAAAGATGCTATAAAAAGTGAAGTGCTTTCATAGAGGAAAATAGAGATGTCAGTACCCTGCAGTGAAATGAACCGTTTGCTCAATGTATTTTTTGACAAGTAGGGCCTCATTCATTTGACCAATTATTTCTTTTGTTCGTTTCACATGCCATTGTTTCAATGGAACCAACAGGAATGAAAGACTTTAACCGTGCTAGTCGACTAGTTAGTGCACTGACTGCATCCATTTGGAGTTTGGAGGAGGATGGCGAGCCTGAAGAAACCTTCTGTCAGCTCTTGCTTATAGGAGCCGAGAGAGATTTCCCTCAGAGACCGGCCGCATGAAATATTTATAAAGAGGAAGTAGACTGGATCGCAGACACTAAAGTGAGAATTAATTCTGAGGGCTGAAAAACTAGATCTCACCGAGGGTGGCTGGAACGCTTCACTGAGTGTCCGGTATAGGTGCTGGTCATTTCCAAAAAACTAGACAAGAAATCTGCTCACCATGGCCTGTCAAAATCAAACAGGTTTGCTTTGAAAAAAAAAAAAAAAATTCCATCGAAATGAACATAATATTAAAAAAGGTTGACTTAAATGAATATGCCTGAGTTTTTACATGTAGTGTATATGACATATACAGATGAAGTCAGAATTATTAGCCCCCCTGAATTATTAGCTCCCCTGAATTATTAGCTCTCTTGTTTATTTTTTTCCCCCAATTTCTGTTTAACAGAGAGAAGAATTTTTCAACACATTTCTAAATAGTTTTAATAATAATAATATTTTAAATTAATAATAGTTTTAATAACTCTCTAATAACTGATTTTTTTTATCTTTGCCATGATGACAGTAAATAATATTGTACAAGATATTTTTCAAGACACTTCTATACAGCTTAAATCGACATTTAAAGGCTTCACTAGGTTAATTAGGTTAACTAGACAGGATAGGGTTATTAGGCAAGTTATTGTATATTGAAACCAAAATATAAAGCTTAAAGGGGCTAATAATTTTGACCTTAAAATGGTTTTTAAAAAATTAAAAACTACTTTTATTCTAACTGAAATAAAACAAAGAAGACTTTCTCCAGAAGAAAAAATATTATCAGGCATACTGTGAAAAAATTTAAAGGGGGGCTAATAATTCTGACTTCAACTGTATATTTTTTAATTTACATAGTTTTTGCCTACCAAGTTGTTTCACAAGTTGTCAAAACTGAACCACTTTGTAGTTGGGAAAAAAGAAGAGAGGATCAAAAACAGCTATGAACTACCAAAGACAGCAAAAACAATAGATACTTGTGATGATCCGCCGCTGAGACTGCAGCTCTGCACAAGACGTTTGGCCAGCGGAGAAATTAAAATGATCGTGCCCAACTGAGCCTGGTTTCTCTCAAGGTTTTTTTTCTTCACTTTCGCCAATTAGTGAAGTTTTTTTTTCCCTCTCCGCTGTCGCCACTGGCTTGCATGGTTCGGGATCTGTAGAGCTGCGCATCGTTGGTTTTGCTCTTCAGTGTTTGGACTCTCAGTAGTGATTATTAAATCACACTGAACTGAGCTAAACTGAACTGAACTTAAACACTACAAACTGAACTACACTGTTCCTATTTACTGTGACCTTTTATGTGAAGCTGCTTTGACACAATCTACATTGTATAAGCGCTATACAAATAAAGGTGAATTGAATTGAATGATTAGAGTTTTTGCAAGAAAAAATGTGTCTAATTTGTTTGTTTGCACACTGTTTTTTTATGTTTGCACCCTCTCAAGGCCTTTTCACAATGAACGGAATTAAACACTGCAAATTTAAGATATGATTTTGTTCTTTAATTTAAAAAAAAGACTCCATTGGAGCTATTTATTTACAATGTAGTGTTGTTTTACCGACAAGTCTCAATTTTTTTCCTCCCATTGCCCTGTGATGAAATGGGATGCCCTGTTAGAGTATTTTACATTATGTTCTGGAACTTTCTGATAATAGCAACAACAGCTCATTGGAAATACCAGCCCAATCTCACAAGGAAACGTACATATTTTACGTTTTGTCAGATTAGGGGCTAAATCGTACAAAAATGTATGTTATTTAAAAGGAGGTGTGGCACCAAACCCCACCCTAAACCCAACTGTCATTGGAGGATGAGCAAATCATACACATTTGTACAAATCCATACAAATTAGCCACTAAATCAAAAAGCTACGAATTGCCATGAAATAGCTTTGGAAATATGTGCTTCAGTCAACAACCTTTGTTCCTTTTCACACTAATGATATTTACAAGAACTTATCTATGAATAAGGATTTATTTTTGTCTTTTGCACAAAACCAAATAAATAACACAAACCAATTGATTTGTAATCAAATCATGGCAAATTTGTTCAGTAGCTCAGTTCCACAAAAGAGATGCTTTAAAATCAAGGTAAAACTCTGTGCTTGTAGTGCACTTTTCTCTAAAGTTTGCTTTTGAAAACACTATTGGTTAGTTTTAGGGAAGGATTCAGGTCAGTGATTAGCTGGTCTTGGAGATCTGTACGACAAACTCCGCCTTCTTGTGAACATACAAGAAGGACACGTATCTGAAACACACAACAAAGTGTACACTATGTAATGTCTTTCAGATTTGCTCAAATGTAGACAGTGCCCTCTAGTGGATTTGGCATCTGAAACATACAATGGAATGTACCCAGAGCAACGTATTTTTAGATGTATTTTTTAGATATATTTTAGATGTATTTCCAATGAGTTTGGGCTTGATAAAAGTAACAGAAACTACACAAATATAAAAAAAATATATATATGTGGCAAGTAATTTAAGCTTGTCACACATAAATTCTAAATACTCCAATTCTAAATACTCCAATTGAGTTTGTCTATTGTGATTGTTATTTAGAACGCATCGCTTTAAAGTTCCATATTGGGGAGACAAACAGAAGTCACATTATGCTATTTTGTTTCTTTTTTCCCTTTTCTGCAAACCTAATCTCCTAATTACATTGTGAAATATCTGATATTTTGATTCTCAGATATGTGTAAGACCATTTACTCTGTCTTATACACATACTGTAAAAGAAATCTGTAATTTTACGTTTTATTTCAAGCAGCTGGGGTGCCGGGAAAAAAAACGTAAAATTACAGCTGTTAAATTACAGAAATTCACCGTAAAATAATGGACATTAAATTACAGAAATTTCCTAATATTTAAATTTCTGGTAAATTTCTGTAATTCAACCTCTGTTATTTTACAGTAAATTTCTGTAATTTAATAGCCGTTATTTTACGTTATTTTTCAAGCACCCCTGCTTTTTTTACAGTGCAGGTTAATAATGATAATCATATTATATATGACAGGTGATAGTTGCCGCCATGTTTATGGATGTTCATAATTCTTTACTACATATTTATTCATAATTGTCTTCTGCCATACATGAAAGTGAGTGGCTGTTCAACTGGTAGAGGAATAGAGTAAATGTTCCAACATAAACCGTGTGTATCTTAAGTAAATGAAGCACATCGTCCAGTAATGTTTAAAAATACTTATTATTGGCATCTCCATAGACATCAGCGTGTATTTTACAAACCATAGATCTTATGTTTTGCTAGAAGTTAAGTGTATTTAAATGTATGAAACCTAAAATAAGTGTCATTTGTTTGAAATTACTGATAATTTGTGATTCATGACTAACACGCGAACCTATTTTTATGCTTAAGCGTGAGCTATCAGATATGAAATTTGTCTATCGGTGCGAGAAAGGGTTATTAAAGCATCTTATTTAAATAATTAGCGTAATATACAAGAAAGGGTTATTAAAGTATCTTATTTAAATAATTAGCGTAATATAGATGTAAGACAAGTGATGTTATAAAGTATTCTGCATGTTTCTTCTGATTGATTAAAACTTGTGTTCTCCCCGAGTTCGTAAAGGCTCCGCCCTCTTCTAAAAAGTGGGCGTGGAACAGCAGCTCATTTGCATTTACAGAGGCACACATGAAAACAATATATTTTTACTTCTGTTCAAAAAAAATTTAACACTATATTAATCTTCTGTGAGGTATTTTGAGTTGAAAATTCACAGACATTCTGGAGATACTAGAGAGTTAAATTACATCTTATTATAAAGCACAATGGAACCTCTTAAAAAAGAAAGAAAAACCTGAATTTATCACTAAAGTGCTTTTACTAGTAGAGCAATGCATTATCAACACAAAGGTCATGGGTTTGATTCCCAGGGACATGCATACTGACATCCTGTATATCTTAATGTATGCAATGCATCAGCCAGGAGAATTAATGTAATTGAATCAGTTTGTTTTCCATTTCCTGGTGCTAGGCTCTCCTACTCGGTCTGCTCCAGAATGAATATTTCATAAGTTGAGGAAATATCCCTCTACATGCCAAATCCCTTTGAAAGCCTCAATGGCACAAAAGTGATGTACTTTTTACACCCAGTAATGTATTTGGCTTGAGAAACAATAGCCGCATTATACGCCGTGCCCCTGGAAAGGGAAAGTGCGCTGGCTGTTGCGTGCATCTAGAGTTCGGTGTGGCACACAAGCGCAATCTTTGCCTACAGCAGCATAGAGGAAAAAACTGCCTTCACACTCAATCCTCTGTGTCAGAGTATAGTCTAAAATACAGTGGGGTCAAGCTGTCTGATTTTTAATGCATAAATGATGAGATCTTCAAGAAATATTACCCTTAAAAATGTTTACTCATTACCGATAGCGCATAATTTATCTCACTGTCCGTTGTTGCTAAAGGTCTTAATGCAGAAGCATAATTGATAAACTATTCAGCTGAATGGAGTGCTAAATTCCCCTTTGTGTTTTGGCATGAACAGACATGCTGTGCAAAATATGAGCCAGGAGCTTTTCATCTGCACCCTTCTCACTTTCTCTCCCACACACACACACACATGCAATAGTGACTCTGGGACTCACTGGTTCCTCTGGCATTCAGAGGTTGTCCTGCCCTCCTAGTGGTACTCGGTGCAGGGAACTTCATTTCCAGTCTCTCTGTATGGTTTAAAAATCTTTCTTTCTCTCCAGCTTTCTTTTGGGAATTAGCACGTTTAGACGCAGGCCCGGATTGGCTAATCAGGAGAACTGGGAGAATTCCCGGTGGGCCGGTCTGTTTTTTTGGCCGCGAGGGCCGGTGTCACTAGCTGCTTGCACTCTCAGCAAGTCGCACTTTTTCCATTTATTTATTTATTTGACCACAGCCTCACTCTTTTTATTCATTATATTGGCGTTGGCGTAAACAGATTTTTTGCTGTGCAATATATTGTCACAGAAGTTGTTGTGATATTATTGTCATTTTTAAATCAGTTTATGCTGCTGATTATATAATAATTATACAACAGCATAATAATAATGTAAATACCCGTAAATACTTTCAAGACAAAAGACTTTTCATCATTAAGGTTATTTAGATCCGGTAATCTGGTGTTAAAATGATAAATGTCCTATTATATATTCTATTAAATGTACTAATAAGTACATGTCTATTCATAAAATCTCTGATACCGGTGAGGGAGAATGTATATGTCATTGTAAAATGGCTTTACGGTTATTTGTCTGTCTGTCTGTCTGTCCGTGCATCCATCCCTCCGTCTAAAATTATATATGTCATCATATTGTTTTATCATTCTATTTCTATTTATCCATCCATCAATCAATCCATCCATCTACCCCTCCATCCAAACATGGATCCATCTTTCTAATCTCCTTTACAGTTTTTCTCAGTGGCTTTGGTGCATTTCTCACAACACTATTTACATTTGCACAACAGGTAATGCATTTCTCAAAACAATTAGTACAAACTGCAAAACCTAATAATCTGCAAAAGTGTGTCACTTGCTCAAAATGGAGAGCTCATTCCTCAAAAGCAAGTATTGATATCAATGAAAGAGTCAGCGTCATCAAGATGAAAAGTCCTGACACCATTGTTTATGAACAAGATAGTCAAATGGCTTTGTCATGTTTTCATTATGACAGTTTACTCTAGTAAATTTTTTCCAATGCAAAAAACTCAGATTTTGGTGACACTTCCTGAAAATGCTCAAGACAGCACTATATACTATTTGCACAGCCATTTGAAAACTACAGTAAAGTTAGACATCACTGAGTTTAGTGATATCTGTGTACAAGACACTGAATATGTATGTTTCACCTTTTTACTGCATATGCTCTTTACAATTCTAATTTATTCACAGCATTCTGCAAAAGAATAAATACACCATTATTTACAACAAACAGAAACTTCCTTTGGCTAGAGCTGTGCACAACTGTAAACAATACTGCAGTATATATTGGAACTAAACCTACAACATACATACTGTAGGTCTGTAAATCATTCAGGAAATTGTTCAATTTAGAAGACATTTTCAAAAAAAACATTAAAATGTTTTATAAAATTTGCATGAAAGATTTTAAGAAACTAGCCCAACATTTTTGTATGCAGTGACTCAAGTAAAGAAATGATGACTTAGTTTTAAATGGAATAACTATTCAGCATTCACAAGTTTAGTTAATTTTGACTGACATGACATAAGCAAATGATAATGTTATAAACAGCAGAGAGTTGTATGAAAGCAATTGATGCATGTCTATAAGCATTTACAGTTTGTTGGAAGGAATGAGATACTGCTACTATGATGTGCACAAATGACTAACTGTTTTGAGAAATGCATTAACTGTTGTGCAAATGTAAATAGTGTCGGGAGAAACGCACCAAAGCGAGAAAAACTGTAACAGTTTAAAATATTTCTTGACACTTTTATTAAATCCTTTGCTGAATAAAAGTACTCATTTATTTAAAAGCTTTAAGAGGAGAGTTATTTGTTTTTCTTACAAAAGACATATTCTTGACTCATTCTTTTTTGTTGAATCAAATATAATGGTCTAATTCTTCTGAGTGCTGGCTGATTTGGCTTTACTGAAGACTTCCTAGAGTTCCCACGGGAGAGAATTAATGTGAAAAAAATTACTTCCAGAACTGAAGCTGCTAAAAAGTTCTTGCTATGGAACAATACAATGCCAAACCGACTGCAATTATGTTGTCTACTTGTTTTAATGTTTTTCTTATTCAGTTTTTTAAGAGGCACAATTGGTGGGCAGAGAGCAGTTTCTGCAGGCTGTTTAAAGCTGGTCTCATTTATTTCAGGCCAGGTGGCTGTCATTGTGCACATTCTGCTTTGAATGCATTATGACAGCCTACAGCGAGGTCTTTAATACTCTACACCTATTTTAAAGCTTACCTCAGGTCAAACAGATCAGACTGTCCTGCGGCGAGGCACTGCACTGAAAGATAGATTGCAAAGCACTGTCACTTAACTGTAAGGATTAAGTTTGAACTGTGTTTAGGGTGATTCTGTGGACTGGCTTGATTTATTCATGGATAAAACACATGAGTCACAGTGCTAAAGCCATAAATCACTAATATACACATTATCATAGATCGACACATTAATCTCTGTCTGTTTGTCGAAAGCTCTTTATCTATCTATCTATCTATCTATCTATCTATCTATCTATCTATCTATCTATCTATCTATCTATCTATCTATCTATCTATCTATCTATCTATCTGTCTATCTGTCTATCT